>NC_056743.1:454884479-454904868 GCF_019279795.1 Protopterus annectens
ATATTTAAACAAAAAATTTTTTGAACCTCACAACCATTGCACAGTCTATCTCTTTTGACCTTAAAATCATTGCTCAGCTTTCTATGAGCGTGATTAATAATGAAACAGAAGCAGTTTTGTGTATAGTTGCATTTAACTATGGTCTCTTCTCTTTCAGATATATTAAAAGAGTGCTTATCTTGTTTACATTTGATGTAAAAATATGATGAGAATGTGTAGTGATGTATAGTTTAGTACTGCAACTTGTCCTTCCAGGTAGACTGCCAATAGATCTATCCACCGCAGCAATAGGTAAGATTTGTTAATGCCAGCAAAATGGCTTCATAGTTTCTGAGGAAAAGGTGCATGCTACATTTAAGGCTTACTGAAGTTGTAGGTGTTATTGATTGATTGGGCAGGATGTTAGACAGATGATGAAATGTATTAACCAGCTGTCATTCAGTAAAGAAATGTGAGACAAACATAGAACATATTTTCAGCATGAGTGGGAAGGTATATTGATTGTCTTAAACTGAGAAATGGAGCAAAGATCACAAAATTCTGTGGTGAAAAGGATTTTTTTGCTTAGTCTCTAATAATACATTTCAAATCCCTAATAAGCATTACACATGTATCACTGGTGTTGAGAAAAAAAAATGAACTGCGCCAGTAGATCCATGACTAATGGTGAAATGAATGATAGCTTTCAGGGTACGTCTTAAACCTCTACCTTAAAATCTAACATAATGGATAACTGATTCACAGCCTCTAAACATTACAACTGAAAGAAGTGTCCGCTATTAATCCCTCTTATTTGATGTCTAAAAGGGGCCTATGTTTGGATATAATGCATTAGTCCTGTACAGTGAAGTGAAACAATCTCAATTATTTTTTAAATTTTTCCAGAAAGACAGAGTTTTCCTGCATTCGCTGATTAAGATCAGCAGTAAAGGACTGCTCATCACCATCCTGCAATCGTTTGGATTTATGTCCAATTACTACTCCTATGTGAGAAACCTTTTGAGTAATTACCCAGTTTCTCTACTGTGTCTCTTGCTTTGCAACAATGTTCTTTGTACCATTGGTCTTTTGTAAATTGGGCTTACTCATACAAGAATATTTTTAATCCGCTTATTGTGAAAGCTGTGAATCTTCTGTCTAAAAAGGGTTTGCAGTTATTGTCAAGGGATTATCTGTTTTAAATAAATCAGTGTAATAAGTCATACTGCTATTTCTAATTTGCACAATTTTTTTTTGCTTTTTATTAAAGGAAAGAAGGATAAAGGATAGAATCATTCTCAGCTGGGTTCTTTATGTAACATTCTTTCATTTTAGGAGCACAGCAACACAGAAACTGAATATCTGAAAGGAAATCTAGATTTATTCATTTTTGCCTGCCCTATTTTGTAAATTGAAAACATATTTATAGCTGTTCCACAGATAAAAAAGTCATTATCCATTGATAATATTTATGCAACCCGTACATATTATATTCTGAATCTATGTATTGCATTTCTGCACTTCCTGTGCTATGGACTCTGCCAAACTGATGGCCTGAAAACCATTTCTCTTTTTTTTTTTTTCGCAAAAGACATAATATACAAGGCCAATCACAAGGTTACTTTCTCCAAGTTATTACAAAGCAGAAAAAAACATAGCAAATCAAGGTTAGAACAATAGCCACTTTTTATGACAATGCTATCAAGGCTCCTACTTTTAATGCTTAGCTGTTCTATAAAGCATTGAGTGCACTAATGCAATGAAGTGACTTCTGACCTTTTCTGTTACAGATTCCAAACACAGAGTGTATAATTAACATTTTTTTTAATAGAAAGCAATAGCCATAGGATACCCAGAGCTTATAAAGGCCATTCTATCATTGCCTTAACAGCACACTGAGGGCACAGCATTGTTGTAGTCATGGCCTGACTTTGACATCTGGTTCTGAAACCTCAGGATGCAAGCAGCAAACATAGCAATTTTAACTGCAAGCACTAAACACCACCAGGGAGAAGGACAATTTTTTCTTGCATTCTTTTTTCAGATTTTTTTTTAATTTGACATACTAGTTGCAGGAACATGTATGTAAATTCTGGTCACCTGGTATGGCCTTGCTGATAAGCTGAGTGATCAGTAAAAGGAGAAACTATACCTTTAGTGAACAGGTATAATCAAAACTATCAGTTGATCAGGACAGATAAGTGGAGGGGGGTTTTAGTGAAATAAATGAAAACATAACACATATTTAGAAAGCCTTTAACTCAAAATACCCAGATAGATTTAACTGCATGTAAAATCTCAGACCTGATGTTTGTTAGCACATTGGATAAAAACATAAGTGAGGTCTCTGTGATATGTTGCTATCGCAGCTGGTTGTCTTTGCAAGATGTGGTACAAGGTTGGAAGGCATTATTAAAGATCCATGTGATATGCACCAACATTTATCATTCTACAGCCCACTGAATAGCTGCTGTGGCAAATGTGGTTCTGTCCATGCATTAGAGTGTATGTTTGGTTCTGCATCACCACAGTAATATGAATCCAACCCAAGAAATGTGCAGTTTTGCACACCTGTATTTTGTCAACGAAACAGATGTTGACTAAATTAAGGACTGCTGTATTATATATAGGTTTATTGAAATGCACAATCAAAGAAGCACATGTTCATAGGCTCATAGGTGTGTGTACTAGGCTAATGGCCCTGGAGCCTTTACAAGCCAAGCCCATAGGATTACCCTGGCATTGTGCCACCCGACCTTAGTTTCCAGTGCCTCTGTCAAGTAGAGCCACTGGAGAAATCCCCGGGGTGAATTTTCTATTTCCCATCCACTCAGATTTCTCTTGAAGAGGGCCAGTGATGCGTTCTGCTTGACATGTATGGGAAGTCTATTCCATAGCATGGGCAGCCTGTGGGTTATGAACTTGTCCCTCCAGCCTGTTCTGTTTGTGGTAATGAGGTTGAGGTCTCTGGAGCATGTAGTGTGGAGGGAGGGTTTGGGATTTCTTTAGATGTAGCATTTCTAACAGAGCTGGGTCATACATGGCTTTTTCACTACATTTTGAAAATCAAATTACATAAAAAAAAAAAAAAAAAAAAAAAATCGGAAAAGGAAAATGTTTTCTCCTGTTATCCAAAACCGTACACATTTTGCCATAATTGTCTGAACAATGGCATTGTTATAAAATGGTCTTTTATAAGGTATGGTTAGGATTAGCACAAATTGGTAAGGTGGGCAGCAAAGCTTCATCCCCTTGCCCACCATATTAATGGGTGCTAACCCAGACTCTAATCCTGCCCTGCCCCATGCCCACCAGGCTTTATACAAATGTGTACTAATCCTAAAAAAAAACAGGCTAATGTCTGTTAAACCTGATTGACATCTAGAATCAACCATTTTCATTCAGACTGCCCCAATTCCCAGAAATTGTAGTCACAAAGTTGACTGGTATACCTTAGATGATTGATTATTTTAAAAATAAATTATGAACATGGTGTATTTCAAGTTTTGTTTAACACAGACAGTATTACAAGTTACATTACAAAAATGCACACTAGTCCGGCAAACAAAATGCTACGTTACTTTCATCCACTAATAGTCCCTGCCCCCATCAGCAGTTATGGCCACTTTAAGTTCACCTCATCTGACTGTAATAAAAAATTATCAGCCTTAGTGCATCAGGATCAATGGCAAAATATAACGGGGAGCAAAGCAAGACAATTCTTTTAATCACCTAAAAAGCTTCACAGAATAACATCTTTTGCATTAGCATGCATTTTCTAAAGGGTGCAAAGTCTGAAACTCCAATGTCTTTTATTATTTAGAGATTGCCTTTCTCAGTGATTTGCCAAAGCCATAATTTTTATAATTAACAAACCAAAAATAAGATGGAATGTTAGTAGTATTATACAAAATCAGGGACAGTTGACAGCTATGTCATTTCAACTTTCATTCACATAAACAGTTGTCATAAGCATCTCCAGACAGTTAACTGAACTTATGACCAGATGGTGAGTTACTTTCATGCAGCAGTTATAGCCATTTTGACCTTTATACCTTATCTGATTGGGTAATAAACAAACTAAATAAATAAAACATTTTACCGCTTAGTGCAAGAAGTAGTGACAAAGCCAAGATGTAAAGACGGACAAAGGAGGAAAATTGGAGATGGATTTTAAATACCATTGCTACATACTTCAAAAGTTGCTAAAATAGCACTATTTTTTTTTTGCATTGACCTTCATTTTCTGAAGGCTATAATTCCGAAAAGTCAAATATCTGTCAGCATTTAATGACTGCAGTCCTAAATAGATTTGTTTAATAACCACAAATTATAACGGACCAGGCAAGCATTTTTCATAAAATAAATATTCTATGTACTCTAGTCCTGTAAAACCAGACGTTAAAATAAGCAAAGCCAGCCTGCCCTTATTTAGTGACTGCAATCCTCAAATGTCAGACCGAAAATATAAGTGAACTTCACAGGAATTCTATAAAATCAGGACTAGTTTTAACTTTGCTTCATATACAAAGATGCCAAAGAATAAATATTAAGAGTATAATTCGCTTGTATCTATGGTTATCCACCTCCTCCTTGTTTAGTGAATGCAGTAGTCAGTGATATAAGACAGTACAAATTTTATCAGGAACAAGCTAAAACATGAGGTCAAGTTAGAGACATTCTGTGGAATCATGTCTAGTTTCAATTTTGTTTCATGCAGTCACTTGAGAATAAATATCCCAGTGTATTTTATACAAATATGTGCTAATTTTGCAAAGCCAGATTTTAAAATGAGCAGAGGAAAACTGATCAAGTTAGTGTCTTCTACAGCCAACACCCCCCATTTAATGACAGCAATATTCAGTGATTGAACAGAAAAATACAGGTTCTATTAGGCACAGACCAAAGGCAAGAGGCCAAGAGGTGGAGTCAGAGACTGTTCCACAGTAAACTATCCAACTTAATTAAATCAGAAGCACATAGTTAGACTTTAAAGTGTGCAAATGCACATTTATTTTATCCACAGCCAGTCCATAACCTTTCCCCTTATGTAGTAACTCCCATTCACTACTGTATCCAGTTGCCTGCCAGGATAAAATAAAAAACTCCCCTCTTGAGCAAATGATATCATTCTGTCATCCTCAGACAGTCCTCATTACCCTTATTTTAATGACTGCTATTATCAGTACTGTATCTGGTTGCCTGACAGGAGATGTATATATATTTGAGTTATGCTGCCTGCTACTGTACTGTAAATACAACAGTCTGCAGCTCTCTGTTGTAATATTAAACAAACACAGGATTTTAATTCATATCCTTCCCATAATTCATGGGAAGACACTTAAGAGCACTTTAAACAGGATTGCTGTAGGCCATTGATTTATTTTAAGTACGATAATTTTTAACTCCAGTAGCCTAACAAATAAATGCACAAATAAAATGCCCCAAGGTGAACAGTGCCACTAATATGTGTTGCACATGCACAAATAGTAGGTACTGCAAAAGAAAATATGCAGATAATCTGTCATTTAATGTTTTTTAATACTTAAAAATGATAAAACATCCTTAATGATTGCAATGTTCAGTACACTGGCTAACTAAATTCAATTAGCTGTGCTCAGTGAAAGAAAGCTTACATGAAACAAAACAAACAAAACATATGTACATATATCCTTCCTGTAGCTCTGGGCCATAGGTGGCTGACTAAATCACCCCTATTATAATTTCTTACTTTTTACAGTTGATCTTTTACTGTGTCTTGCATGTTTTTGCCATTCTGCTTCACCAATCCTGATGTTTTTCTCCCTGGGTCTTAACAGAAATTAGGTCTGCTTAGCTGGATACCTTAGTCAGCAAAATATAAATAAATGTATGAATAATTTAAAACTGACGAGTTCTTCTGTGTCTTTCTCTTATTTGTAATGTGAATATCTGAGTAACTTTATTGAATTATTGCATCTGAAATGCAACACTTATGCAAATTAGTTTAATGCCAGCCTACTAGACATTATAGTTTTGGAGAGGATGTTTCAACATCAGCTGTAATCTTGTTATAATATGCAAAAATGCTTATTTAATGAAAAAATAGCAGTAGCCATGTTCAGGAAAATTTAAATGTTTCCATACTATGTCAAACTCCTGATAATTTAAAATATTATAAGAATGTAGCTGCTGGAATTACTGCAGAATCTTGAACGTGCCACTTTAACATTTGTAACATTTTCATCATAGCAATCTTCTAACCCAGACCTCATGATACAAAGCAGGAACAAATCTAAACTCTCATAGATGGGTGATTTATCATAACAAATGAGACTTGGCTTCATAGATGGATTAGAAAAACACACCACCTTACATCATGAAAAGAGATTACACTGAAGCAGTATTAAAACGTGCATCCAAAGAGCACAAAACCAACCAAATTAGTGAGGTCTGTGGTAGAGCATGATGAAGCATTGCCTGGTTTTCAGTTACCCCAGATGGTGGTAGTAACTGCAGAAGCTGGGAGAGCTGAAATAGATGGGGAGGAGCGGGCAGCTGATGCTAGCAGTACCATCCCAGGGGCAGTGTATTTTATTCCAACACAGGAGTATCTCCTGAGGTAAAGGCCTAGAAGTGTGTTCCATACTCCTAGATATTTCAGAGAGTAAGACCAACTAAAGAGCTCCTGCTTTTCATCTGAGCACTGTGGGCATCCAGAAGCCTTCAGTCATACTAGGACTAATTTAGAGGACTCTGTTTTATACTTGCTATCTAGCCAGTAGGAATGACTGTAGCAGCATCAAGAAATGAATTAAATATGGTTAATGTATAGCAGAACCTGTCTTGTGATGTAGTAGCTCTTGGCCCTTTCCTGCAGTGTCTTAAAATTATAAGTGTTTCTGATAAGTATTTCATAGGTTCATAGGTGTTCATTAGGCTAATGACCTCAAGGAGCTTTTTAAGCCTAGCTATGCATCCCAAGTCTCTAACGATTTCTGGTACCCTTGGTAAGTGTAAGCAGGGGCGTGGGAGGGGAAACATTTACAAGCAGGGTCCTGGAAAGTGAACCATTTACAGGCTGCCTGTGTCTATTAGATACATAGGTGCCAAACCAGGACTGAATTTCCTGTTCCCCATCCGCTTGTCCAAGTTGCACTTGAATTAGGTTAGGGAGGAACTCTGCTTCCCATAGATAGGGAGGCTGTTCCAGAGCAGATGTAGTCTCTGGGATACATACCTTTCTTGCCAGCAGGTTCTATTTATATCACAGGCAATGTTTAAGTCTTTAGAATGGATAATTCTAAAGCTGTTTCTTTTAGGGATATGCAGGAGGCCCATCATAGTGAGGTCTGACAATGCCTTGAATGCCAGGCATACCTCCCATCCTTCCTGAATAACCCATATTCTACTGTGTTTTGGGGTAAAAAAAAAATGGGGTGCCATGATTTCTGAGTGGCACCCCTTCATTTCAAATTTTCCCAGCATTTGTTTTTTTAATTTTAAATTATTCCACATTTTGCTGATGTCATCGCGTGTGCTTGATGATGTCAGCGCCATCAGCCTGTTGGAACTCAGCTCTCCTGTACATCGTGATGTGCATGTATTCCCTGCTGGCAGTATTGTTTTGAATGCATGCGAGCGGGAAGGAAACAAGAGCAACGACTGCATTTTGGATTCTGGCTGCCTTTAAGAAGACAGACACACACTTTTACATGGCTCTAGCTGCCTGCGAGCGGGACGGACATGGAGGGGAGGATTAGTTCAAGTGCCCAGCAACCTTCTTGCTTTGGACTTTAGATGTCTGACCTTAGAATTCCGCTGTCAGCGATATTTGATTTGGAATTGGAAGCTAGTCTTTATAGCTGGGATAATCCACTACTGTATTCTTTCTGCATCATTATTTGCTGGAGGATTTGCAACATGCTTGTTTACCTGAAGGAGCTACAGAAAGCAGGGTAAATGTATGACTTAGACCTCATGTCTCTCTATCCCCTTTTAAAGTAACAGGCATGTGCAGTAATTCTGCAATGTAGCTTATTTATTAATACAATCAGAGGGCTTGTCTATAGACTCTTTTCTAGCATAGTTATAGTAGGAGTTCAGTAAATTTACAGAACAAGCATTGTAAATGTATACAATTACCTAAAGAGTTAAATGTGCATATTATTCACAAAACACAAGTTCGCGTAACTTGAGAAATGCTAAGAAATGTTTGGAGAAAGGAATGACAGAGGCAAATTTCTTCCTGTCGGGAATTTGCCCTTTGAAAAGAGAAAAGTTAATGATATCCATTAGAATGTGAGAGATGTGATTAATTTCTTAGAAAGGCATGGTGTCAATTATCTGACTACAACCACTTTGTCATGGAGTCTGTATGAAAATGAGACATGGTAATGTTAAACCAGGGATAGGTGTTGATGTTTGTATGACTATTTTGTGTATTTTAAGAGGGGAAAGAGGATGAATGAGGTCGTGAATTGTGCTTGTTCTATCTTAATAATTATGTAACCAGAGTGGAGCAGCTGAAGGTAATTCATAATGAAAAATAATGCATTTAGTTGTAGCCCTGTAAAATATTGGTAGGTTTAATAACTGGTATAGGTGTGCGTGGAAGTAATTTAATTTGGTAAGACTAACATCAGTTTTGTACATTCTTGTTCACGAGAGTGAGGATTACTGTGTGCCTTATCACTAGTGGCCTTCTATCTCTTCTACAGTTTATCTATTCCCTTAAAAGTTGCCTTTAGTTTATATGTTAGCCAGAAACTACCGAGTTATGGAATTTTACAGTTAGTAATGAGAAATTGTTTTTGTTTTTGCTCAGAAATAACATTATTGGCTTAAGAGTTTAAGGCAGATATTCACAGAGGATTATGACCCAGACTCCATTCATAATCAGATTTTTGTATGCTTCAGAAATGGATGTCAAGAAATTCATCTCGAGTGCAGCAACGTAAAACTCAAGAGGGGAATCTGAACATCCCTTTTGACGATATACAAGTGCTTGGTTATGACAGGAGAAACCGGATCAAAATTCTTTGCAGTAAATGGTGCTTTACCTTCTCCATGTATGAACAGTTGGAGACAGACAAAGGGAGAGACAGAAAAAGCAAGGGCTGGAGTGTTAAACGTTTTACAGCTTTGAAAGATGTAACACACTTACTGATGCCATAGAATTCCTGTACCTCTGTATGTTACATTTTTTATCCATTTCTCAGTTTGTGTTTATGGAATAGCTCACTTTTAAAATAAGGCATAAACACTCTGGGTTGTAGTCCCTCCCAGTCTGCTGTGTTACTGTGTAGCTTTATGCAAGTGATTTAATTCTGCCTTTAGTTTGTATACTGATCTTTAGCAGAGCAGCTATGAGCCTGGCTTTATACATTGTGAACTTTTCTTTTGTTTTATTTTAGAGCCCAGAAACCTAACTCCTACCTTACAATATACATGTGAGGTTTCAAGGGCAGGGAAGTTTTAATGCCAAGTCTATTTTCATTGTGAGATAGTGTTGCTTCATTTATCAGATGTCTATTGGTGTTTGTGCATTGGGCTGTAAAATGTAAAAATAAAATCCAAATAATCATTGTAGAAGTAAAGCAGTATGCAAACATTAGTGTTTATGGTAAATGGGGTGGAATAGCCAGGTAATGGGACATTGGAATTGCTGCAGGGGGACTCTGGTGCCATATTTTGGTTGTCTGTTCTGGGTGAGGTTACATAATTGTGTATGCAAATTTTATGTTAATCAGCGTACAGATATGTACCTATTTTTCATGGGCCTTGTCCAGATTTTTGATGTTTCCAGGTTGAGAGGTATGATGCCAAGTATAGATCTCTCCATAACAGCCTGTAGGAGACCGAATACAGGGTAGGAGACAGAATACAGGGATAGGGCCCAGAGATGGTCTGCAGAGGTTATTTATAGCCTGTATTATTTAGTGAGGAATGTCTGTGGATGTACCAATTGATGGATATGTCTGGTTAGGTACATAAAGAGAGCATTGTACTCCATGATGGGTCTGATGAATGCCAAATACAGGGGAACAATGAATTCCTTGGACCTAGATGTCATATTTTTCTTAAGTTGCACAACATAGAATAATTTCCTCACTGCTGTATTTGAGTGATGGTCAAAGGCTAGATTTCTGTCTCTGTTCCCAGGTCCCTGACTACTGTGTCAGTTCTTAGGGGTGTATTAGTATGATAGTTACCAGGGATAGATCACTTCCTGAAGGATACTATTATGCATTTCTTTTAGTCCATGGCTCTGCACCAGTTGTTTGTCTGCGTTAGCCCTTCCTGGTGAATATTTGTGTTTGTGGGCAATTCAGTGACTGCTCCTAATTTGCAGTCATCTGCAACTTTAGTCAGCCAGAGGCCATTGGCATTGGCCTTGACTTCAGAGAAGTAAATGCCAAAAAGGAATTGTCCCAGGACCAATTCATAAGGGATTCTGCTTTTTTACTGGCTGCTTTTGTAGAGGTGGACTACCCAATTATAACTTCCTCGAACCTATCTCTGAGCTAGCTGGCTATCCAGTTGGTGACATGAGGGTTTATACTTAACTTCTTAAGTTTGTCAACAAATCCTTGAGTGGGGTATTGTGTCAAATGCCTCAGCCAGGTAGAGGTAGGTAGTGTGAACCATTTTGCCCTCATCCATTGCTTTGGCGGCCTTCTTAAAGATGTCCACCAGGTTGAGTAGGCATGATCTGCCCATCAAACTGGGTTGGCTCCAGTGTTGGGAGGTCTCCGATGTCATTACTGATAATTTCTATGATTCTTTCCATGGCTTTGCATGTCAGACTAGTAAGACTTAATGATCTGTACTTTCCAGGTTCTCTAGATGGGCCACCTTTCTGCATAGAGATGACTGATGCTGTTATATATTCATGAGGCATGAAGGCTGTTTGGTGGCTCCAGTTAAATAGTAATTCCAGAGGCCCTGATAGGGCATGTTTCATACTATTTAGAAGGCATCCTGGGATATTGTCTTGGCCCATTGATGCAGTGTTTTTGGCCTTAGAGAGAGCAATAAGGACCTGTTCTCTAGTAATAGCAGGGGGAGTTGTATTTGATGGTATTTCCTGAGGGAAGCTTGAGGGGGAGAGAGGGGTAAAGTTGGAGGTGTTGTCCACCAGTAGGTTTGCTGTATCTTCTGGCTCCGAATAGGTGGTTCCATTAACAATGAGCTCTGCATACAATTGTGTGTTGTCTTTAAGGTTATGGACATAGCTAAATAATGCATTGTGGTTGTACTTGGCATGAGAGGCCAAATTTAACTCAAATTTGGCTTTGGTAGACTTAATTTGTCCTCTGAGTTTGTTTCATTTGCCATGATTTTCTTCCTTCTGTTATACAGCCTATTAATGTTGTAATTCCACCAGGGTGGCTGGGTTTTTGAGTTAGTTCTGTACTTCTTCCTGGTGGGTACAACTGCTTCTATGCAGCTATTAACATGCTTGTACCGGGTTTCTGTGAAAAGTTCTGCATAGGCAGCAGTGTTTTCAGTGTTTATGGGGGTTTGAAATTTTTCCAGGTTTCACTTAATTGTTGAAAGTTAGCCTTAAGAGTTATTAATGAATATTACAGGGTTAGCTGGGGGTCCAGGTTTTATTTTTACTTCAAAGGAGACCAATTTGTGGTCTGACCTTACCAAAGAAGACATTACGTGATGGGGTGTGCAGCACTCTCTCATGTCAGTGAGGATAAGATATGGTATGATTCAGTCCTGTTTGGTGTATTGACAATCTGGTTAAGGCAGTTTGGCTTACAAATTTCAGGATACATTTGATTTCCCAGTTAATAGTGGGATAATTAAACTAAACTTGCCCATGAATATGGTATTGGGTTGGATGGTGAGTATTTCCAATAAGCTCAAATAGATTTTATGAGTTTCCTGGTTAATGCGGGGGACCTAGAGTTTGCAAGGAAGTGGTATGGGATTTTTCCAATGGTGATTTGAACACAGAGAAGCTCAGGTGTATTGCTCTGTTTGACCAGCCTTGAGGTATATTTATTTTTGACGTAAATAGAGACAACTCCAGCTTTAGTACCTGTCTGATTAATATCTGATCTAAATATGTGGAAGGCATTATAGCCTTGCACTGTCAGTGATGTGCTCTCCGTGTCTTTAAACCATGTTTCCATGACCTCATAGACATCATTCAAGAGACAAGAGAGCTTCTAGGGAGAGGAGATTTTTTTTGTTTTAGACTCCTAATATTGAGCAGTAACACCTTTAAATTTTCTTGGTTTTGATTTGCTGTCGGAAGTACTTCCAGTTTGGCATTGCCTAAAAAAGGCCTCATGGGGGAAGACAATGATTTAGCTAAGATTCGAAAGCCTAGAGGGGAGAGGGGCAGGCAATCACTGGCAAAGCAGTGTGTCTGTTGGCCATCTCCTTCCATGCTGAAAAATATTGCACCTCCTTAAAATGACAACAGAGACTAAGCCAGTTGTTGAAGTCGGTCATCTTTTGTTAGTATTATGGCATTATTACTGAAAAGGCAAAATGCTGCTCAGTGTTAGGGTCATACCAGCCTGGGACACACATTCTGAGACTTCCATGATGTCTCTTTTATATAGTCTATGGAGGTATGTCTCAGGTCATTTACACCTACATGGACTATGACTGAGTCATACTGGTATTTCTAGTCCAATGAGCTGAGGGTGTGCATACTGTGGTGGATCCTTGCCTTTTATGTGAGAGCTTTGCCTCCAGTGACATTGTGTAAATACATCTCTCACATACCATAGCCATTTGTTTGAGAGTTAGCTGGTTGTCAGTAAACATAAGGCAATTTGTACATTGCCTCAGGATGCCCATATCCACCAAGCTGGTAACAGAGGAAGTGGGAAAGTTCATATCCATGGCAATAGACCATTTTTTATTGATTAGACAGGTGTAGTGAGAGTATAAAGTAATGTCAGGAGTATCTGGTTTGCAACTCTGGGGGCAGTGCTTTTCACTGCAAACTAGTTGTCCTGTGTGCGCCTAGGTTTTGGTGAAATTTCAAAGGTGCTTTTGCAGGAACAAATGTCAACACAAGATGTCTGTGGCTATACAGAGCACTGCCAAACACCTGAGGAGGAATTAATAAGTAGAGCCGGATGATTTATGGATGAAGTATTTAGGCAGATATTCTGAAGTTAGAAGTAAATCGGGCAGTATTTACTGAAAAGAAAGAATTGGCTTGTCAAAAATGATGAAAAGAGAGGAGTCACCTGAATGGCTACTGCCAGACTACTACTCATGTTGGCCTCGCCACAGTTTCACTCTGCAAGGATACAATGCTCCTTTGGCTTATCCTCTCACCACACAAATCTCAAGATGAGAAGCAGTCGCATCCTGTGCTGTGATCTACAGTCTTGTTCTAGATTATGTAATGGTCTGTAGGCTTGCAGTAATGTTTTGCTGGTAGATGCCTTGAATACAACTAGACCAATCTGGAAGGTCAAACACAGACATTCACTACCCGATCAGAAACCGTCATAACTCAGTGCTCTCTGCTTCTTCTTTCACAAGGAACAAAAAATAACTGCTTCACAGGTGCCAGCTTGTAATTTGCACTTATTAGGCTTTCCGGTGATCAGTTGTCCCCAGGAAATGTCCCTATACTCCTCCTCTCACTAGGAGCAAAACAGAAGCACAAATCCCAATATGACTACTGAGAGGCAGACTGTGGGCTCTCCAGTAATTGGGGGTCTTGCAGTAGATGTTGCAGATTTTAAAGGTAAGATGGAAAAATTGGGTAATATTCTAAGAGCTGACGTGCACTAAGCAGGTAGATATGAAAGGGGGGATTACTCTAGCTTTAGCAGTCTAAGGGGAGAGACACTAATTTTAAAAGACTAAGATAGATTGAAAGGGGGTGGGCACTTTGTATTCCAGTTCTGTAGAATACAGCGGGATGGACAATAAATTTAAAGATTTGAAGGGGAGTAATTTCACAAAATGATAATTCTGTGCTTGCTCACAATAGCCAATGAATGAGAAGAGAACAGGAGATATGTGGTCAAATTAACACAAGGGCAGGGAACTAGAACAAGTCAACTTCTGCTGGACAGAGGCACAGGGAACTAATCTAAGGGGGCAGCGAAAGCAAACACATTTTGACTATGCTTATAGATGCCCTTGGGCCGATAGCCTAGTACTTTGAACCTATTAAAAAACAACAGCACCAGGTAGGAGGGTGGGGACAACCTTAACTACTGTGTGACTCATAAAAGAGACAGCTGTGGTCTCTCTCCTAGTTTAAATATGCAGTTAAAAGCAGAATACAAGTAAAAAACAGTGTAAAAAAATAAATCATAATATACAAAATAGAAGGAGGAAGTAAAGCAATACAAAATACAATAAAGCAAAAACAAACTAACCTTTCCCTGGATCAATGTGATGTCAGCAAGGCTTGATGGTCAGACTGAGAAGTACTGAAAAAGTTTCAAAAATGTCAGAAATTATTTCATTGGGTGTTTCTTATTTTTGACACACACACACACACACACACACACACACACACACACACACACACACACACACACACACACACACACACACACACACACACACACGAAACTGCTGGGCTGTGATTTATTTTCTCATATCCGTCAGAAAGTAATTCATTTGGAGGCATTAGAAGGATGACACCCTTTTCCCATATGAAGTAAAGTGTTATGCAAGAATTTCAATAGTAGATTCCATACACATACACACACATATACACACACATATACACACACATATACACACACATATACACACACATATACACACACATATACACACACATATACACACACATATACACACACATATACACACACATATACACACACATATAAACACACACTGAAAAGCTTCCTATAATCTTTACATAAGAAACTGCTGGGCTGTGATTTTTTTTCTCATATCCGTCAGAAAGTAATTAATTTGGAGGCATTAGAAGGATGACACCCTTTTCCCACATGAAGTAAACTGTTATGCAAGAATTTCAATAGTAGATTCCACACTTTAATTTATGATGACTAGTTTCATCTTACCTGCTAAGGGAAACCACATGTGAAGAGCACTACACGTAGCATTGTATTAACTGAAATCAGAGAATTGGTATGGCTTAAACAGTTATTTTACAGACCGCATAAAGTAATCAATGTTGTACTTCACTCCATTTATTTCACAAAAACACCACAGATGTGTCCTGTTCCATAATGTGATATCCAGATAATATCCCACTGAACTGCCATCAAATAATGTGACTTCCCTTAGTCAGTAACAAGGAGCTTAAATCCTAACTACTGACTCCAATGTGGGACTGTAACTTAAACAGGAGTAATATTTCACAATTTCCCTCTAAGAGCACAAGAACACACTCTGTAGCTTGGGACTGGATTGTATACTTGTGTCCACCGTTAATCTAATTCCTGATTATGCACTTCAGAACAATGTGTCCCAGTTTAAGACCTCTAATACACTCGCACTTAAAATCAAATCTCACATGCCCAAACACTTCTGGGGAAGCCTGACACAGCTAAAAGCCTGACACACATTTCCAGCTGTGTCCCTTCCCCAAAATAATATGGTAAAGTTGACACCAATCAGTGTCTTCATGCCCGTTTAAAGGGGTGTCCAGTTATGAAAATTAAATATTAAAACAATAGTAGCAAATGACCTAAGCAGCCAGGCTTTTGAAGTGGTCCTGCGAATTATCAACGCAAGTGTAAGCACTAAAAATTAAAAGAAAATATGCACCATCCAAGCAAGGCTTAAAGGATAAAAAACATTTAATATATGTAAGCACTTTTGTGCTGTTACAATGCACTTTTTCTGACATAATAAAATGCATAAAACCATCCCTTCTATACCTATAGCAATTCAAACATTAATTAAACAATTAAAATCAATGCCATCATTTATGAGCTCTCAATAAAGGTTTTGAAGGTATATTGGCATTCAAACCAGGAACCCTATATGGCTGTAAAGTAGTTATCCACCTAACCTTATTTATATTTCAAGTGTAAGCACACTCAAATCCCTAAAGAAAAACATAGATTAACCAGCCACAAAGTAAGTTAATAAAAATATTTACTATTGAGTAAAATGGTTAAAAATATAAAACAGTAATTTCCAATAAACAAACCTAGCTCTATTTGCAGGAAAATGAAATCAATACTGAAGGATATAAATCCACCATTTAGAAAAACTGATATGATTAGCTCTAATTTTCCTTTCTGACTAAAGAACACTGTCCCTGGTCTACACTAAATTACTACAACATAGCAAAGACAGGCTTACAGTTCTTGGCGAGTCCTTTTGGTTACCCACTGCACAATACATCTGTCACTGGCTGCTAACTGACTACTGACTGTTAACTGTTTTCAACAGGCTCTTTTATGGACTAGCCTGTCCCAACTATTCTGGTTTTAATTTTCATTTAATGTTTTGAAAATCAACTAACTGTTTTCTAAAAGTTCCTTCCTGTCTTTCAGCTTCTGACAGTAACACATAGCAACTGTCAACATTCCGATGACATCATCTGCAGATCAGCGGAATCTGAGACAGTTTACATTTAGTATCTTTCTTCACAAACATGTGCAGTTAGAAATGTAAAAGGACACTGTTCATGTCTTTAAAGCATTCTGTACAGATTATAAATCAACATGTAAGAACTTACTTACAATATCATGGCTAGTCATACTACACAGGATAATCTGACATTGTGTACAAAAACTTCACCCAGACATGCTAGGACAAATAACAGTATCTAATTTCTTCACACATATACTAACATTAAATACTAAGCAATCAAAAAACAGCAACCCCCCAGGTTGAAATGCTATTTGAACTCTCTGTAATGAATCACAGTTTGAGAAACTACATATTCAAATACTTTGTGTGCTAAAGTCAAAGGCTTTCATTTTGTATTTATTTCATTTCCTTGATGAGTACACCAATTTATCTGACCAATGGCATAACCTCAGTACAAGTCAGTGGGGAAATCTGGACTCTAAGAGCTAAAGTGAGAAGCCTTACATTCATCTACATTAGGGGATCACCTATGGGCTAAGCATCTAATCAGAATTATCACACTTTATCAATATCAATATATATAGCAATTTACACTTCCAGAAATAGTGACTACAACTTATTTGTGTATATTTAAACAAGTTGGCCAGAAAGACGCAGCAACCCTTTTAACAAAGCTACCATTATGTTTAGAGTAAAGCATTTGAGACTTTCCAAGCAGTAGCAGTAACTACATAAATATACTTTAAACACGTTTCAAAATGAACAGTGCATCCATAAACTAAAATATAAAAATGTATAGATATATATCTAAAATCCTGCTTTTCTTCATAAAAGTCTTGTAAAATGATTGCTTATGCTATATCATGGCAGGTAGGGAGGTGGACTTCATGAAGGTACTGAAAAATCGGATCAAATACTATGGTTAGCCAAGACAGTGGTAATCCAAAAATGTCAAGAAACAAAAATCACGACTGAGAAAACACCATAATTTTGATGTGCATGGTCTATACCTCTGTGTACATGTCATGAAAACCATTTGGCTTTCACAAATGTTCCTAGCACAGTGCTACATGCTTCTGTAGTATGCAGATGTGGAGCATCCCACAGAGCTTGCTCTGCGGCCATGTTGAATGCTAAAGAGATGCTCCAGGGAGATGCATGTGCTCATTAGGCCTACTTTCTATCTCTCCCCTAAACCTGGAAACCCCTCCAGAAAAGCATCTACACATTGAATGATTCAAGAAATCACTTAGTTGTGTAGATCATCACACTTGGTCCCACCACATTGGGGTATTGAACACTACCAAAACACTGCGCTCAACCACTGAACACAAGTGTATTATGAGGATCAGGGGTGGAGGGAGCTACTAGACACCAGAGATTTGTTGAAGATTGAATGCCCGAACGGTATTAACTTCAATAAGGGGATTAGGGGTTTGGGGGAGCTCTATACACCAGTGATTAATCTGTAGTTAAGTTCCATAATGACTCAAAATTCAGTGCAGGAATGGGGAGGGGGGCACTAGCCTCCAGGCCAGCTACAGTTGTGCCATAACAGCCCTTCAACTGTTATGGGGAATAGAAGGTGAGTGAGCCATAGAAGGTCAGACACGTCAGGAACAGGTACAGGGACTGTACTGTGTGTATGTGCGTACTTTTTGTTTGTGGAAAAGTGACTGGGTAATGCTAATACCTACACAAGCAGCAGTTTACTACCATGATGTGCAGTAGCTGGGAATGAAGTCTTTCCTCACTGTAGCTGATGTGTCTTTACATCATGGCAGCAGGTCCTTACAGCTCTCACTAGGCCCTTAATAAATTCCTGGCAGAGTGTTTTAGACGAGCAGACCACTTCATACCACTTTTTGACCTTCTACACTGAAGTAGAGCCACTGTCAGTTATTTTCAAGTATAACAGATTTGCCATTCTGGCTGAAACCCTAAATCTTCAAAGTCAACAGAGAAACGTTTTTTGGAATGAATGCTCACCATTTAGAATATGCCGTCCATTACCTAAAGTTACTCTATGCCCTAAAGTTACCACATGCCCCTTAATTTGTTCACAAAATATGCCTCATGATTCTTCTGTGACTTTTTTTTATTTTGCTTTATGCTTATTTTTATTTATTTATTTAACATTTAACTGGGTTCGTACTGCTGAGCCTGGGACCCATTTTCAGTAGAGAAGCAAGGAGAAAAACTCCAGTACATTAATGCATAAGCATGTTTAAAACGTACAGCAAACAAAATGATACAGGACTAAAAAAACAACATGAGTAATAAGTTGCAAGACTTGCAATATACATAAGGTGTTTAAAGAAGAGGTTAAGAGTTTAGAGTTGCAAGATATTTACAAATTTACAAAGATCACTTTTGCATTGTGGTTTATCCTGGTTACAGTGGTCCAAGGGTAAAGCCATATAAAAAGGACCAGAAAGAAGGTAAGGAAAAAAAATTAAGGGTAGGAGAATGAAAAATTGAGTAGGATCTTTGAAGGGGCAGATCCATGAGCTTTGAAGGAATGATTTGAGTTGTTTTTCAGAAGATAGCAGTTAGTTATAGTTTTAATAGCAAAGAAGAGTTTGTTCCAAGCTGTAGAGACAGAATGATTTGTAGAGGAGTTTGCCTATGTTCTTGTTGGGTCTGTGTATGTGTAGGAGTTGTTGGTCAGACCTTCTCAGTGAGCGAGTGGATGTGTATTGGGAGATGACTGAAGAGAGGGATGGGCAGCTGGATGTTTTGTTTATTATGGAATGTGTGATTTGATGCTGAGTGGCGAGAATTTGATGAGGAAATTTAGGCCATTTCAGTTCTTTTAAGGCTAAGCAATGGTGTGTTTTGTAAGGTTTGCAAAGTTGCAAATCTGGCAATTTTATTGTAAGATTGTTCAAGCTAGGACAGTAAAGTGGAATGAAGATTAGAGAGAATGGGGGCACCATATAGCAAGCAAGGAAGAAGGCCTTTGCTAAGCATATTTTAGTGTGAGAGTTAAGGTATTTTTTGTTATGGTATAATGGCCCTAATTTTTGGTTTGTCTTTTTGATGCAGTGATGAATGTGCTGGTTGAATTTTAACTGGTTATCAGTAATGGTCCCGGATAGTTTTGTATGAGGATCAACTTTGATAATGGTAATATTTAGTGAGGAAATAGTAAAGGTGGATTTGTGGTATGACAGAGTCTTTGGTAGGAAGATTAACAGTTTAGTCTTGTTTGTGTTAAGGATTAGCTGGTTATCATTTAGCCATTTTTCGACAGAGATGAAAGTGTTTTGGGTGAGTGTGTATAGGTGTGGTATATTATTGGAGGAGGAAATGAGAGTAGAGTCACCTGCATATTGGTTAAGTGTAGACTGGGTACAAGTAGAGTGGAAAAGGTTGGTAAGGATATTAAATTGGAGGTGGCCGAGGATAGAGCCCTGGGGGACACCAGTTTGAACTGGTAAGAAAGGGGAGCAGGAAGAGAGCCATTGCACAGATTGTTGTTTATTAGAAACATATCTGGAGAACCACTGAAGGGTCAGTGGGGAAAGATTAGGATGGGCTAGTTTTGTTAATTGCATAGAGTGTGTACAGTATCAAATGCTTTGGATAGGTTCAGGAAAAGACAAGATGCAAGTTTATTAACTCTAGCCTCTGTGACTATTTGAGTAAAAGATATAAGGGCAGTAGCATTGCTATGGTGAGGTCAAAGCCATGTTGGGTAGCTGTTAGTAGGCTTTCCTGGATAAGGTAATTCATTAGTTCAGAGTGAATATATTTTTCAAGAATTTTTGAGAGTGGTGAAAGGATAGTTATTGGTCTTAAATTTGAGGGGTCTGTGGAGTTGCCACCTTTGTGTAGTGGAAGAGTAAAAAATGATTTCCAGACTTAAGGTACTGTACTTTCTAGAACAAAAGAGCTT
>NC_056743.1:454905368-454962638 GCF_019279795.1 Protopterus annectens
CCCTCCAATTTTTAAAAACTCACTCCTGTACACCAGTGTACACATCTGTACAGACTGCAATGTAGAAAGCAGGACCTAGGCAGGGGTGTGTATCTCACACATGTGAGGTATCTGTATGTGCATGACATAGCTGTATTAATTACTGAATACCACGGTGTGTATGTAGGGCTGACTGGTCCCTGGGGTGAGGATGTATGTTATCATACTGAACTGATAAGACCCCTCCCACCATCCAGGTGATGCATTCTACTATCCGTGTTGATGTCCCTGATCTTAGGCTGTACTGACTACCTGTACATGTGTATTCTCTGTGGCACGTAGGTTCACAGTACTGTAATGATGATTTGCACATAGGCAAGGGTCCTCATCCCACCAGTAGCAACTGTGTGTGAGTGTGTGTTACTGTGTCGGTGACTCTGTGAGTGTGTGGGTGTGTTACTGTGTCACTGAATACATGTGTGTCAATACCCGAGTGTGTGGGTGCAGGTGTGTGTTGGCATCCTTTCATGGGAATGTGTATTACTGATTCCCAATGAGGCATCACACTTCCCATTGGCCTCTACCCTTGTAATCAGCTAGACCACTCTTACCTCACCACTCCATGTAACTGTACCTGTGATGTCACGTCTGTGGCCACAGTAACTTAATACACAGCTATCATGCTTTTGGAACAGTAGACGTGTTTGTAACATGGGACATTCTCATTGGTATGTGGCAGCTACACAGTGCATGCATGGTATATTCATACATACCTGTGAGTAGTCCACATTGACATATGGGACACTAACTGCAAACACTGACATCCACCGGCACGTGCAATTAGACCTGAAGAAGGACAGCAGAACATCATGACCAACATGCTGTTACTGTTGTTATACAAGACACATACTGTTAACAGTATTGTACACCTGTACCACATGGTATATCTGCTGCCTGTCAACAGTCCTCAACAATTGTAAACTACACACATTGTCCTAGTCTGTTCACCCTGTGCATCAGACCATATGAGCATGTCTCTGCACCGATGGTGAGGATGTCAGGGATGTGGCACAGGCATCATATGCACAGGGTGTTAATGTTTGCCAGAAGCCTAGGCTGCACCATTGGATGACATCATGTGTGTGGGTTTGGGCCTTTGATCTAATTGGGTGTGTGTGGATGTTATGCATGTGTGTGTGTTGTGGTGCCCTACATATGTTTCCAGTGTGTGCATG
This sequence comes from Protopterus annectens, assembly GCF_019279795.1. Lineage (NCBI taxonomy): Eukaryota > Metazoa > Chordata > Ceratodontiformes > Protopteridae > Protopterus > Protopterus annectens. The sequence goes on from NC_056743.1 coordinate 454,906,583, forward strand.
TATTTATGCACACAGTTCTCACATGTGTCTGGCCTACACAGGGGTATTATTGACAGCTGCAGACTGTACAGGTGAGGTTTTACAATTCACGATGTCCGGCCATGGACATGTGACCTGTGCTTGCCCAGGGGTTGCATGGGCACTACCAGCCAGAGGTGCATATTGGGTACTGTCTGATGTCACCTGTCCACTGGAACAGTGTCCCTGCTGGGACCGTCCCGGGCCACATGTGTCGTGGTATGGACAGCACAGCACCAGATGCACTGCTGCTGCTACAGCCACTATGGGAGCAGGCATGAGGTAAACCTGAAATGGGTGATGTAGCACGCCTACGTCCATGTGCACTACACCTAACTCCTACCAGATGTTCCAACACAGCTCACACTTGCGGATTGTCATGCCACAGTCAAAGACTCCAACTATGTCACCCAACCATCTATCCAAAGCTTCAGCAATCTGCTGTTGAGCATTTACCATTGCCTGGATGTTCTTTAAAGAATGGACAGCAGCCCTTTGTAGCCTCTGATCTTTTCTGTTGTGCCATTCAGCACATGCCTGTGCCCCCATTACCGCCTGAAACATGCATCTGGTGACACCAGCTGCTGCGCTCTGTCATGCAGGAGCATGTTGGCCAGAGGTCCTTCTATGAGCAGCACTGGCCACATGCCTGTGTGGGGCACCACCAGTCATTTGGCTGACACCATGGTGTGCAGGCACACCTTCCATAGCCCCCACACTTTCCTGTTCCAAGCTACCACATGCCAACTGTCCTTTCTCTATAGCCACTGGTGATGGGGTTTGTGGAGGTATGGGATCTGTGTGCGGGGATGAGGGGGATATAGATGGAATGGCACAGTTTCAGCCTCTGACAACTCTGCCTGTGTCTCAATCATATGTTCATCATCACTACTAGAGTCTGTGGGGACACTAATATCAGATGTATCGCAGGAGGGCAATGCACCTACATCACCTGTGAGTGCAAACAGGAACTGTACATTACAATCTATACAATAGACACACACAGAGACACATGCATGTGATATGGCAGACGGCATGCAGCGCAGACAATAATAGTGGTAGTTATCGTACATCCCTGGCTTGCACACAACAGCATGCATGTGTCATAGCAGACGACATCCAAATTACACAATCATAGTAGTAGTTAGCATACATCCCTGTGTTACACCATGTGGACCAGCACAGGTTGAGTACGCCTGTCTGATGTGTGGCATATGACCTTGATAATCACATGTAGTATGACGTGATCTGCTGGCGTGTGCAATGACATGCATACTTGTTTAACACAATGGTGTCCTGTCAAATATACAGTTGGTCAATGGTGTACCAATGCAGTGTTGTATGTCCACCTACAGATATACTGCACATTTAGCTGATGTGCATGGCCATTGCAAGGAATCATGAGGTGTCTCTAGTGCTATACAGTGTGAGTTACAGACAGGGTTCATAGCCATGACTGTGTTCAGTTACAATACATATATACTGTGGAATGTGACCCATGTCACTGAGGTGTATACACACTTGACCATGATGTAGAAGTTGTGACACAGGTCACTGATGGGTATACGGATGACACCCTTGCACATCTGCAACCATATTGCTGCTGCTTGGCAACTATGGCCAGACATGGCGAACACGTTGTTACACCATGTCCCACATGACATTTCTGTAAAACACACACACACACACACACACACGCGCAAAGAGGTAGTATGACACTGATGTCCAACACCAGCAATGGGAATATACTGTATCTGTGGGCTGATGCGGATACTGTATAGGTGACTGCTGTCATGTCGCAACACCCTCAAGATGTTCAACGCATCTTATGTGGTGGATGGATGTTACGCCTACACAAGATGTGCACAGGCCTGTAGGATGTCTAGTGTTCCACATCTACAATATGACCATTATATAAAGACCATGGTTGAACCATGTGTAGCCATTGTACGACAGGGTGTACATACAAGCACAACATGTCTACTGTGTGTGTTGTTCCATGTCTCTGGCCATCCTCCATGGCCATGTGTGTACATGTGTTGTCCAAATTATTGTGATGGGCATTTATTTCACATGTCTGTGTTGCCCCATATGACAATGTATGCTCCAATGACAACAGGGTTATGCAGATAAAGGATGGTATGTGGGACATGTCAAGCTAGCAAATCACATTGTGTGATATTCATTACAGGGCTATGAGCCACACCAGTGAATCCTGTGTGCTGGCCATAGTCCAGCCCACTGTGTAGTACTGTTTGTATTCACCACATGTGTCTATCTGATCTGTAGTACATCCCTAAAGTGAACAGCACCTCCACCATTGTATACACAGCTGTTTACACATCTGGCAATGACAGTTTGTGAGGATTCATTCGGTGAGCTGATTCACATAGTTTGCAAGTGTTGCACATGGGTTGTCATTGTGATGCATTGCAGGTCTGACCTGTATATTGTGACAGGACCATACATTATGTTTACATGTTGTAAATGGCCACATGGCAGATAGATTTGTGCATTACAGTTCCTGATGAATAATAATGCTCACCTGCAACGGGCTGCTGTCACAGCAGAACGCCAGCGGTACCTAAATAGGAGTAACACAGCAGTATGAGCATAATCCACCCTTGTATAATGGCTGTAGGGTGCAATGTGTATAACACATACACCAGCACATTAGACTATACTATGGTGTATGCACATGTGTGCATACACAGAGTAGCATACTATAGTATGCGGCATGTGTGTATACATGCCTTGCATATGATGTTACATTATATATTGTACAGTGACACATGCAACTATATGGAATATAGTTGTTATAGGTGCAGTACTGACTTACCAGGCAACTCCAGGCTCAGTGGTCGAGACACACCCACCTCCACAATATCGGCTAAGGCTTGTAGATGTAGTTCTGCAGGTGTCCCCAGGTTGGCCAGTAGCTCCTCAGTACATGTGAGTGGGGGCTGGGTTGGTGGTCCACCACCTGTTGCACCTTGTTCTCTGGTGACTGCATTTGCACACTGTTTCACCTATCTAATGAGGTCTGTACAGTGTCTGTACACCTGCTGGTATGTGCAGTTGTGGCCACCCACATCATTAACCCTCCTGAGAAGTTCCATCCACAGGGCATCCCACTGCTGTGCATTCTGTGGCACATGGCTGAACAGGATATCATGATTGTCGAGTAGGTATGGGATGAGGGCCTCATCCTCCAAGCGGGTAAAAGGGGGTAGCCTTGCATGCAGCATACTGGAAGACATAATGATGGAGACAGGTCACAGTAACTGAGACATACAAAGCTACAGCTGAACATACATGTGTATTGCATTAATTAAGTTTAAATAGTTGTATTTGCAAACCTACATGACACTGATGTGTTTTTGTTGCATACATGTGACACTCAATGTTGAGTGGATATCACCATATATGTGTGTGTGTGTCACCTGATTGCATTCCTCGTACTCATGTGGGTGCTGTCTTGATATGGGCATGTCTGTTTGCCTGTACTGGTGTTCCTACTTATCAGCACATGGCTGGATGTGTTCACATTAATGCAGTTGACCTTGATGCTGTGTATATGTCAGATATAAGGACTTACACTGCATTAACAGACATGACCTGTGATCCTGTAGATTTGCTCACATAAGGTTTTACATGTATGTGTTCTGCCGTATACATCTACATGGCACTGTCCAGTGATTCAACATCCTGCCATGTATCACCTGTGTTGCACATGTGATACACATGGGACACTGGCTAGCCAGATGGTATTTGCAGGGATGGATATCAAGTATAGCATGTACAGTCATAGTCAACTAGTGGGCTATATGTCATGGACCATGTATGAATCTAGGATGAAAGGTTACCTGGCAGTAGCCGACAAGCAGGTCTGTGGGGCTAAGTGAGCAGTGCCACATTACTGATCCACAGGTTTAATGATACATATACCATGCGGTCATCACACCATGTCTGAGAGGGGAGCGATGTGCAGCTTTGATGGACAGGAATGCATAGTATGGCAGGACTTATGTCACGTGTATGGGACAAGGATCTGTCCAGCATGTGGAAGGTGGATGTCCATGAAGTATGTGTTCGAGATCAGGATGAGTATGTGTAGCATGTCCAGCATCACTGGGTTGGACATGGATTTATTCAGGGTATGCATCATGCTACATAGTGGAGATGGGGAATGGGAAGGCTGGTGTAGGCTATCTGCACATGGCCAATATCCCTTAAAGGAAATATGTGATCTGATACGGGTCACGAGTGTTGTGTATGGCTGGACAATGATCTCTATATTCATGAATAGCACCCTATCATTATTAGGGTTGCCACATATGACTACCTGACCGGTGTGGTGACGTAGCTATCACAGGAAAGACAACTGCCCAGCTGCATCCCTCACACACAAGTGTCCATTATGTTGACCACTGCCTAGGTGGTAGGTCATGAGTACAGGGTTATTAACATAGTGGTGACAATGCAATATGTAGCTGTCAGATTGTGGACATATGTCACACACACCTCACCCACAAAGCCCCTTCTGTATGTTGTTCATAACACTCTTGAGTCAGCTATTGCTCCTAGGTCATAGTCATTTGCATACTTCAGTAGGGAGATGCTGTTTGTCTGAGGTATGGACTACAATGAGGGGGGGATAAAATTCATTAACCCTGACATATTGTAGCTGCCACTGGTGTGATGATCATGTATTATTCAGACACCTTCTGTAGTGTTGGTTCTGCCAGCAGTCCTGTTGCAAAACACTCCTATGACATAGGAATGTACATCTAGTATACTGAGTGTAGGTGCTACACAGCATGGGTGATGATATCCTATGACCTGGCAATGTTATGATATGCAGTGTGACATCAACCATACTGTCATCTACATCTGCACTGCTGACATCACCTAATTGATCAAGGTTTATGGCCTTCCAGACCAGACTCAGCAGGGTAGTAGTGCAGTACTTCCCATTATCAGTGGTGTCTCCCCCTTTGTGGGTTGTGATATCTGTTGGTGTGCACCATTCAGTGTGTACACAACCTGACATGGAGCTATGTTTTACATGTGTACGTGGAGAGCATCTTGTTTTGCCATATGTATATGATACAACTTGTGATGTGGACCAGTCCCATGCAGCCTGAGTGCAGCTTGTACCTGCATAGTTGTGGGTACAGGGGCCCTGTGGTGTACATGGATATATGCTTGTGTACCTGTTGGGGGGGGGGTCCCGTGTGTTTGTCATCCAAGACCCTATCTGGATTGCTTATTCATGCTAAGCACTTGTTCAGGACTTGTAAGCACTATGTAAGCTAATAATTACTATAGCACTCATTCTTCCTCATTACCTAGAGGTAAGGGTGAACAGGTTTTGTACATACTTTTCTCACTTACTTAGAGTAATTTAGCTCTTGTACTCACTCTCCTTACTTATCTAGGTGAATGTAGTTCTATATTCAGGCATGTCCAGGAGTCAACTGCCAGTGTTCTCACCTGTCTATCTGATGAATCTGGACATTTTGAGGCAATGTACACAGACAAACCTCTCCGCCTACCACCCAACACTACAACCTGTGACAGGTGCGTTCGTCTAGCCAAACTGGAGGTAAAGGTCTCTCCAACCAAGCCTGACCCTGACTGTCATGTGGAGAAGGTACACATTCGCACACCACACTCATCACATAAGTCTCACTTAATCGACCCCACCATTAACTGGGAAAACTACTCGTGTACAAGCACATTAGCTCAACGGTTTCTGGAATTCATAAACACCAATGCCCTGACTCAACATATTCACACACCCACCAGGGGCAACAATATCCTAGACCTAGGCATTACCAACATGAGTGACTGGTGCTCCACACGTAAAGCCAACTCCTTGTTGGTCCGATCAGACCATGTGCTGAACACACATTGATATCCACATCCCGCACCCACCCCCATTAAGGGAACCACAGTATAATATGTCTACAAGGCCAACTACATGCTTCTTAAGACAGACGTGGTGGACATCATGACACCCATGCAGATGGACAGTACTGTTACAACTGCTGAATCCTACACAAATGCACTCTATAAGCACTTACACAAGTGCATGGCTTGTGCTATCCCAAACAGAACCAGGATGCTATACTCCTAATTAATGAAATCAATCTGGTTGTCCCCTGCCATAAACAAAATGCACTACAGGAGGAAGACACTGTTGCAAATGAGAGTAAAATCCCATGCATGGAGGAGATCCCTGGCCAGCCTCAGTAAGAAGGTGAGATCCCTTATAAGATCCTCCAAAGCTAGCTATGAAATCTAAAACGCAATTAATACCAACAACAACCACAAAGCATTCTATATAGCTATGTCGCATATCTCTGTCAACAACCAGATTTGTCTGAGTTACAGCACAAAGGCATGAACATTACAGAAACAAATGATATTGGCAACATCCTGACAGATCCCTCTCAAAGCTGTACACTCCTAAAGGCAATATCACAGCATCCATGGGACCGGACAACATCCCAGGCTGCATTTTACATGAGCCTCAGAACGTAACAAAGTTCATACCAGGGATCATACCAATAGCTCTATTAGATAGGGGCCAAGAGTACTAGTTGCTATATCAAGGGCCTAGGGAACTAACCAAAAGGGTGGTGAATACCGCACAACGTGGCTGGACTAATATATGCCTTCGGGCAGGTAGCCCAGTACCTACCTATGAATCTACTGTCTCCACACCTATGCACCATGTTCAATAATAGCCTCACATTGGGCATAGTGCCCCCTGAATGGCGCACAGTAACAGTTATCCCACTCCACAAATGTGGCACCACAATGGACCATGGGACCCATTTCTCTATAGGCCTGACTAGCCTGGTCTGCAAGGGTATGGTGCACATCATGGATCACAGTCAAGACATTGGGTACCTCCAAACCTTTGACCCCTCCCTGTTTGGCATTAAGGGTGGACCATGTCTCCTAAACCTGGTGGACTTCTTAGAAACGGTTACCAAGGCATTAGATGAGGGTATGACTGTCCACACAGCCTAGCTAGATCTCTCATAGGCTTTCAACACAATTCCTTCTTCTGGTACTATCAATATACCCATCCACCTGAACATTAACCCCTACATCATGTGATGGTTTGCAAAGTGGCACACTGACAGAACCCATGCAGTGGGAGTTGCATATCCTAGGTCCGACTGTATACCAGTTGCAAGTGGCGTCCCCCATGGCTCAGTCCTAGGACCCCTCATGTTTGGTATATACTTTTCTGACGTACAAACAAACACAGGAGGGCGTTGGCTGAAAAGGTTTGCAGACGACTGCAAACTAGGGGACATAATTGTTTCCCCAGCTGTTACAGACACCCTCTAGAAGGGTCGCACTGAGACGGATACCTGGTGTTAATATCATGGCATCAAGTTGAATACCTAAAAGTGCATAGTCATCCCCTTTGGATATAATTAATTACCTGCAGACTACCACATAGATGCTAGTCCCCTACATACAGAAAAGGTAATAAGGGAACCGGGAACCCCAGTAGATAGCACTCTCTCCTTCGATACCCATAATGACAAGGTGTTTAGCATATCCTTCTACATGTCCCCCCTAATCTCTAATGGGTTCGCATCCAGATCAGAGGAGGCCATTGTGACTCTACTCATGATATATTGGACCCATTAAAGAATACAACACCCCATTTGGGATATACCTTACAAGACAACTGAAACAGCTTTGAAGACCACACCAGTACCACACCAAGAGGATTACTGACCTCAAACAGGTGACTTATGCAGCCCAACTTAAGAAACTCCAGCTGCACTCAGGTGCATACCGCATACTCGCAGGTGATCTCTGCTTGACATACAAGGCCCATATCCAACCCTGTATTGCTGGATATGCCCCACCTAAACAGAGGCCCATGAGAGCCACATGCTCTAGGGATATACACCTAACCACAACGACGAGTAGGACATGCTGGAGGGATAGATTCCTGACCTGGACAGTCCCCATGCTTTGGAACATGATTCCAATGTATATCAGGCAAGGCCCCTCACTAGCACTCTTCAAGGAAAACCTTGACGTGTGGATGGGAGACAGACATGTACCCCAGGGATCACTGCAGTGGCTCTGCTGGACAGAGGCACAGGGAACCAACCTATGGGGGTGGCGAAAGTCAACACAATCTAGCTAGGCTTACAAATACCCTTGTAAGACAGCCTAGTACCAATCTTTGCACATATTACATGTCTTATCTGCATGGACAGTTAAATAGCTCATCCATTTTACTTTGCTATCATGATGATAAACTGTTGGGTGATTAAAAGAAATATGTATCCTGTTATTGTGTATTGTAAATGCCAATTGACATAACTAAGTTTGCCTAACATTACAGTAATGCTATTTAGCTTGTAATACATATCTGCCTGCAATACTGTACATTACACAGTTATTGGCACAACATCCCACAATGCAAATCATAATTGTGCAGTGGCCTAACCTTCCACATGTTATTCTTTGTAATATACCCATACATATGGCTACAGTTACAATATATCAACATATACTATCCCCTGTTATAGCACATACTTGTTGGACCAGCCCTGCCACTGACATCGGCTGGTGAGGAGTATTTCTGTTCAAAACCCTTATATAGCATCCCTTGTGGTGTATGCGGTGTTTGCCTTGTGACCTACAGCAGTACACACAAATACTACAAGCGTTACTATGCTAAACAATACATCACCACAAGAGAACTGTTTCCACTATATGGATTGCGTGTACTTTAAATTCTACAGAAAGGTACTACATACACAGACAATAATGAGTGTTCTACATACCTTATTAGTAACCTGAGGTGTCATTAACTGTTGATTCAATCCTTTTCAGTTTGTGTTTCAATGTTCTTTGTAACATTCCGCTGGTGTATACGGATGATTTGAATGTGTGATAATGCATCCTTTTCTAGTTAAATATCGGTAACATGTGGTATCCTGTCCACCAATTGCTGTTCCAAAGTAGTTAATTAGATGCACATCAGCTGTGCAGCAACTCCATTAGCTGAAACCATGGCAACAGTGGTGTATAAATGAGTACTCCTTTTGGGCATTGTCCGTTTGCCTTACTTTGAAGGAAGACTGCCTAGATGTGGTGTTTGCAATATATTTCAACAGCTATATAGAGAGAGACAGAGATATATTAGCTTCATGACTCCTGTGGACTGTGTGTAATGGCTAGATGATTTAGTTTTACACGTGAGTACAGCTGTTATATTTTGGAACATTGCTACTTATGCAGTTTGTTTGTACCTGATACCGCTGCAGATGTTTAAGTCTGGTAATGATGTTTGACCAGCTCAAGGCCTTATGGCTATGCATGAACTGTTATGTGGTGTACAGTGTGCTCACCAGACATCCTTGATTTGTTGCACAAGTGTAGCATGCTGTGCTGTTACTCTAATTGCTAACACATCTCGTTGTATGCACAACTGTCTGAAATGGGATTAGTGCAAACAAACCCTGTTACATCAGCAGCTGTTCCATTGTATAACAGCAGCTATTTCACATAGGGCCATGTTAGTGTGTCTCTGACAAGGTATGTTAAGGCTTCTGCAAATGTCGTACAGTGAGTGAATGATTTGTGATGTTATTACAGTTTGTATTGTAATATGTTTGGGTGTGGGGGTGATGTTGGTGGGTGTGCATAGCAGATGCAGGTGTGTAGGAACTGCTTTTATACATAATCGCTATGTGCATGAGGGTTCCTTCCCTATTGGAACACCTATCCTTTTGTGGACTAATACAATGGTAATTGCAGGCTGATTCATTAAGGCACTGTTATGTGGTTCCTGTATAGCATGCAGTTGATGTTGGTCCTTGAATCCCTTCAGTAATACATCTGAATGTAATAACATGTTGCTACATGAAAGCTGTGTATTTCTGTCATAGGTATTTGCAGTCGTCATAGTTGTGTTGGTGACTGACCCTCTTTGGCTAGGGTTGCCACCTTTTCATATGGCCATAGTGGGACCTTTTCGGGACACGCATCTGATTTTGTACCGGTGTTGTACCGCTATGCCGTGTGGTACATCTTATGCCGACAGGGCATTTGCGTTTCAGTATTACTTGACTCATTTGCATGACATTGTCTGCTAATTCCTAGTTACCGCACGGAACACTGTCACAGACCCTTAGCAACCCTTGCCCCATGGTTGTGGTGTAGCATGCATGCCATCGACTATTATGGGGATATCCTGAATTGCGTTACATTGCAGTTTTATGACATCTAAATATATTTTCCTTGTGATCCCCTTTGCACACCAATGCACTGCGGTTTTACTTTGCGTTGGTGTGGCCATGACATTAAATGTTGTTTTTATATGTTGTGCATGTTGTTTTATGCCATTGGCATATATTAACATTATAATACATAAGTTTGGTCTGCTTTCATGGCTCCAATTTTGTTTGATAAAATGTAAACTTTTTTTGGTTTACATTTCTACATGCTTATGCTACGCCTGCACCACTTCATGAATCGCTATATACTTTCATTTGCATGCTACACTGCTGCACATGGGGTAATTAGCATACATGCGCCAGGAGCTGCGCAGCTCTTCCATACGCTGGTAGTACACGTGGAAACCGCTCTTACCTGAATCGCTCAGCGGCCATATTTGGAGCTAGATCGCCCACGCTACTCCGGCACATGGCGCAAGCTTCATGAATCCCAGGGAAGGTCTTCTATACAGACGAGCAAACCAAATAAATAAATCAATTAACACAACAGTGTTACTTTTTAAACTAAAAAAAAAAAAAACAAAAAAAAAACACATCCATGAAATTATATGTGACAAACTTGGTAAAAACCGGTAAAACCACTTCAAAAGTGTATACATTTTTTTACTTTAAACATCATTAGACCTTAACTTCAAGATGGGCTGAAGAGAGAGAGATTCTCATTAATCCCATGGGGGTAACATTTATTTATTTTATTTTTTATTTTACATTTGTTAACTGGGGGTGTCCGAGCCGAAAAGGCCCTTTTTCAGCAGAGGCCCGGGGAGAAAAGCTCCACAAAGAAAAATTACAGATACATTTAGTTATTTAGACATGATCAGTATACACACAAATTACAAACAACATGTTTTTACAGTGGTATGCAGCACATCAATAGTTACAGTGGAGAGAACAAACAAATATTAATTTAAAAATAAAGGTAATTTAATAGATTTGTGGTATACAGCTGAAATTTGGAACATGGGTAGAATACATACATAGTACACAGGTACAAGTACATACATTGTAGATTAGCCAGTGTTTGTGAGTAAGATTGAAAACTATTATCAAGTACTCTAGATTTAGTATGTAACATGCTTGTAATCTAAGGTGTCATTTAATCTCTCTTTTTTTTTTTCTAATTTAGACTAAGTCACCACCTCTTGGGTTAATTAAAACCTGTTCTAAGATTGCAAACTTAAAGCCAGTGCAATTAAAGCTAGTGGAAATATGTCTGTAAAGGGCGTTATTCATACTGCATTTAATATAATAAATATGTTCATATATACTTTTTGTCAGGGGTATTTCGGTTTTGCCCACATAATAAGCTGGGTAGGCCGAGCACGTAGCCAGATAAACAACCCCCTTGAAATGATAAAATTACCTTTACAAAAATACACTTCAGAGCATAAATAATTCTCTAAAATCACACTATCAGCTTCCAAAATATAACTACATTGGCCACAAGACCCACACTTAGTTGTACCCATCTTTTATATTACATTCCGAAACTTATGTAACTGTTCACTCTCAAAAGCTTGTTTCATATTAGCACCTGCTTTAAAGAGAAAGAGGGTCTAACCCCCAAAATGTGGTGGATTTCAGGGTTGCACCTCAATATATTCAAATTCTTCCTAAAAATATTTTGACGTCACTGGCTTGTGGACCATATTCAACCACTAAGGTGCTCTCAAAATTATTGGTATCAGACATGTAGTGGTGATTCAGCCCTACTCCAAAGAGGGGCTTATACTTTGTACCCCAGTTAGATAAAACATACAACCTATGGCCTTTAACAATACTAATTTTTTGACTCAATGGTTGGCAACTTAAATTCCAAATAGGAATTGCTAAAAGTTGGCTTACTATAAATACAAGATTTAAAGCCCTTTCCTGTACTGTAAATCATTGTGTCCAAGTAATGAATACCATCACTATTAAAATTGTGTATTAACATAAGTAAAAACATTGTCTATTTCCTGCAGTGGCCCAGTCCATAGAATTACTATATCATGCAGGTATCCAACATATAATTTAATATATTAAAATAGAAATACAAACGGCTTAAAGCAAGGCTGGTGCAGATATAAGAGGAGCCAAACAAGTAAAAAACTGCACCAAACTGACACACCAAGTATTTAAACAAAACAAAAAGATGAGCACTTTCACGACAAAACTTGGCGCTTCATCAGACACAAAAATAAAAATGAAGCTAGTATTTATAGTGTAGTTAACAATCAGCTGACACTTAAGGTCACATGTTTGTTGAGTCTCATTACAGACTCTCATTAAAAGCAGATAAAAACAGATGTAAAAATGCATGTAAGTATAAATAAGAAATTCATAAAAATACAAAAACTATTATGAGAAAAAAAATCCAAATGTTCATCCCTGGGTATAGAAGTAAATAAGTCAACCACATCTGTAGTCAAAAAATAATCTCCTTGGACCAAAGTGCATCATTAATCCTTCTAAAAAGTCCCAGGAAACAACAATAAGGTGGCTGACTTTATTATGATCAGGTTTAAGCCATCTATCCATCACCACCCGAATAGGGTATGTCTTGGACACACGCTCTGAAGCTGTGCGTCTAAATGGCAGGTTCTCCACTCTTTTGTGGATCTTAGGAATCCCATAAATAGCTGCCACTACTGGGTTCTTGACCTTCAAAACATTATAGACTTTTAAATGTATTCTTTGCTCTAATAAATATTCTTCAATATAAGAACCAGTTCTCTGATAGTTTATATTAATTTCATTAATGTAAACTGGAGAGCAAGTGTCAATGCCGTTCATTAAATCATACATGGCTTTACATGTGTGTGGCATAGATGTTCTTAGCTGTTCCGGATTTTTCAGAATGTCTGTCTTTCATATTTTGATCTATTTCTTTAAACTTTTTTGTGACAAATCAGTGACAATCATTTGAGCTTTTGACTTAATGACATTCAGATAAAAATGTTACTGTAAAGTCTGTCATTATAGTAAATCTCTGTGTATAAATGGGCAATATGTGTCCTGATTTTGTTCTATTGTTTCCCAATATTTTCCCTCTTGATTCTTGAGTTAAGAGGTAGAGTGGTATGTGCAGGCAGTGGGTTGTACACTGTATTCTAACAGCAGTCAGCTCAGAAGATACATTCCTGTGTGGCAGTTCATAGGAGGTCACTAGGCTAATGGTCCTAGGGCCCTCACAAGTCTAGTCAAGTACAACTCTTGTTTTCAAGAATATCAAGGTATTAAGTGGAACTAAGTCAACAACTACTGCCCTGTCCAAGAGGGACACAGGTGAAACTTCCAGGGAGAATTTGTGGTTTCCCATCCAGTCATCCAAATTGCACTTAAATAGGGTCAGTGATGGACTCTGTTTCACCTTAGCTGGAAGTTTGTTCCAAAGGAGAGGTGTAACTCCTATGAGACATAGCTCTCTCTCTCCAGCAAGCTCTGTTGATGTCACATACTAGCTTGAGTTCCCTAGAGCGGGTACATCTTATACCATTTCCATTACAACAGGATTTGTGATTGCTTTATATGCAAGCTAGAGATCGCCTGTGAGTAGTCTGTAAGATAGAGTGTAGTGACAGTGATATGACATATGCTGAAGACCCTGAATTTTCTTTGTAAGAAACCTTTGAGGTCTTTCCAGTTGTTGCAGGTGTCTGTACGTTTTATATAACAAAGGTACATTGTACTCTATTATTGGCCTGATGAGTGAGGAGTACAGGGGGGGTTATAACATCATTTGTTCTGGATGTAATGCCCTTACATATGAGGTGGGCAATGAAGAAGGCCTTTCTTACCACTGTAGATACGTGGTGGTTAAAGGAAAGGTTGCTGTCAACTTGTGTCTCCAAATCTCTCAAAACTGATTACAAGTTTTGGGTGGTTTTATTAACGTGGTAATCTGCTGGGACATCAGATAATGCATTGCTTTCCATTGAGTTTTAGCCCATGGGTTTGGCACCAGCCATTTTGTCTGTATAACTCCATCTTGTAGAATGTTGACATCATTTGGAGACTCAATGACTGCACCCATTTTGCAATCATCAGAAAAATGTTATCAGCCATAAGCCTTTTGTTTTAGCCTGTACATCTGAGAAGTAGTTTCCAAACAATAGGAGCCCCAGCACTGATCCCCTGTGGAGCACCATTGGTTATGGCTCTGCTGGTGGAGGTAGAGTCACCAATTATGACTGTGTGCCTTTTTATAGGTGAGCCAGTTCATAACCCACCTGATAACATATGGGTTGATCTCCATTTTTTAATTTGTCCAAGTCTTTTGGGTTTCTATTACCATGCCAGGAATTGACCCCATTCCTAAGTCAAAGTATGATTAAAGTTCACAAAATTAGTATTGTTTCAGTCTTTGATGTCAGCCAAAAGTGCTCTTCACAGCACCCATAATGTACCAGTAATGACTCTTCCTGCAATTCATATGGAGTTGCATGTACTGGTAACATATCTAAATACAATTGTAGATTCTTTTTTATAAGACCTGTTGCTCCTACTACTATTGGAACTGTCTGGGTATCTTTCTTCCACATTGCTCTCATTTCTGCTTGCAGATCCTGATATTTTATGACTTTGTGTTTCTATGTATGGAAGACACTGCAGTCACTGGGTGTGGCAATTTCAATGATCAATGCTACTCTTGTCTTCTTTTCCTGGACCACTATATCCGGTTTTCTAGCATCTGTCTTTTGAATTGTTGGTAATGGATCATCCCATGGGATATAGACTTCATCATTTTCTATGATGCTTTGTGGCTCATGTTTCCAGTGTTTTTCAGCTACTTCAATACCATAATGTTTGCACAATTCCCAGTGCAAAAGTCTTGCCACATTATTATGCCTTTCAGTACACAGACCTTCTGTCATTAGTATGTCCTACCCAGCAATGAGGTGTGCAACTGTTTCCATTTCTGTTTTACAAAACCTACATTTGTCTGTTTCTGCCATATTTTCAATGGACTTTGTAAACCAATGTGTGTGTGTAGCTAACTATCTTGGGCTATGAATATTGACCTTTTATCTTTTGATTTTTATTCACCTCTCCTTAACCATTCCTGCATTTGATTCTGATCAACATGATGTTCCAAGAGTTTTCTATACTTGTAACTATATTCATGCATTTTCCACATTTCTTGCCTTCTCATCTGATCTTTTGGCTTATATTCTTTCTTTTGTTTTTTGGCACATTCAGTTGCCACTTGATTTTTACCTACTTCTGGTTTGATTTCCATTCCTGCTTGATGTCGATATACTTCTGCTAAACTAAGCAGGGAAGTCATCTTAGATTTATTCGCCTCATGTTTCAACTTTCATTTCATTTGGGTCCTGTGAGGTCAGCAAATATGTAAGCAGTCCCACAATTGCTGATCTATACATGTAATAAATTGCAAGGAGGCCCATACCTCCTTTGGAGCAGGAAATATATAATCTTGGTATGCACTGATTTTTATAAATCATTTGGTGAGCATGAAGCATCCTTCTTGTTTTCCTATCTAATCTGCCCAAGACATTCTGGGGGCCAGTCAATCACTCCAAAACTGTAAGTTAGGACAGGAAGATCAAACTGGTTCATAGCTTGAATTTTGTTCCTAGATGGCAACGCTGTTTTCAGGATTAATTTAAATGTTCTGAAATATTACTTACTAAGTTTATTTGCATTTGTTCATGATTTATTCATCTTTCATTAATTCCCAAATATTTATACACTCCCTCTTACTCGAGTTCTTTTATATCGCAGTCTTGTGACAAACTGATGTTTTCTTGGTGCTGCAATTTCCCTGCTTTAAAGGTTGCTTTTGCACATTTATCAATACCAAATGACATTCTTGTATCATCTAAAAAAAGTTCTGACTACTTGCAGTTGTGCTTTAAGTTCCTCATCTGATGAGCTATACATTTGTAAATCATCGACAAAGAGAAGATGAGGAGTCTTTACACTTTTTTGTTGTTTTCTAGGAGCCAAATTATAAACATGGCCTAATCTGTTAAGTAGACAGGTTAATGGGTTATGGGCAAGATGAATAGAAAAGGTGACAGGGAGTCACCCTAGAATATTCCCCTTTGGATTTTTATCCCTGCAACAATAATTTATCCTTTGTCATGGCTTAATTGCAAAGTGTAGTAAAACAAATCCAACTCCAAGAATGCCAAACACTTTATTGCAACGCTTTTGGATATAAATCCTTCTTCAATGCCAGTGTTTGGCGTATTTGAATTTGTTTTACTATGGTTTTATTTTCTAACTTCTGGGTGAATCAATGGATCAACCGTTTATTTGTGTATTAATTACAAAGTGGCCTGCAACTGTTTCATGGTCACTGTAATGTAGTTGGTCAGTGTAGGGTGTATCTTATACATTTTAAGCACTTTTATCCATGAATGTGGGATACTATCACATTTTTTTTGTATTCAGTCCATGCCATACTTAGATTCTTCCCCTTTTTACAGTTCTCCATTATGGCTTTATTTAACAGCAAATGATCCTTTGTTCCATATGACTTTTTTATTCCCATTTTGTTCTATTGCCATGATTGAGTTTTCTTCTAAATGACTATAAACTCTGTTGGCATCAATTCTGGTGTATGGTTTGTACATAGTTGGAAGGCAAGTTATCTGTTTATAATTTTTAGGGTAGCTTTCAGGTTCACCCTTAAGTAGGAGCATTGTTTTTCCTGTTATTAGCCAGGTTGGTGACTGTTCAGGGTGCGCATATAAATAGTTCTTGTGCAAGGCTAAATCTTGGAGCAAAGATGTTAATACTTTTAACCAGAAGTTAGGTACTGCATCTGGACTTGGGATTTTCCAGTTAGAGGCATTTCATAACTTTGTTTCAATCTTTCTGGCTGTTACTTCATCCCATTTCATATCATGTACCTTTGACCTTCTCGTACTTTATTTTACTTTTATCCACCATTTAGCATCTTTTATGTTCCACAGGAGCTTCATAAATACTTCTCCAAAATGCTTCATAAATACTTCTCCAAAATGTCTCTCTTTTTTTTTTTGGGTGGTCTTTCAATTTCTTTTACCTTGTTTCCCAATTCTCTTTAAAACAATTTGGGATCATCAGTAAATTGCTTATTTTCTCCTTTTCCTTTATATTTATTTGAGTATCTTCTAAGTTTTTCTGCCTGAGCTGATATTTTTAGTTTATTATTTGCAGTAATGCATGATAGATCTTGATCCTTTATAATATTGCGCATTGCTTTTATCACGTCGATCTTTGAGTATTTTTGTTGATCTGTTCCTCCTCCTATACTCCTCTAACAGTGACACTTCTTGTCTTAACTTCTTTACAGTTTTCTCTATTCGATACTTCCATGATGGTATTAGATTTCTCTCCTACCTTTCCCTTATAACCCTGTGTTCTTGTGGTAGAATTTCTGTTGTACTGCATGGATCTGTATGGACAGTCCTAATTACTGTGTTCATTTGTTTTATCAAACTGACTTTTTGGTTTGATCCACATTCTTCAGTCTATTTCTTTGATCTGACAATACTTATCTCTATTAAATCAAGCAACTCTTCTCTTAGCTCATTTTCTTCTAAACTGAGGGGACGTTTTTTGTTCTTCATTTTCTGCGGGCGTTCTGTAGAAATTTCTATAGCATCATCCTGTGGCACATTCATTTCAATTTCATCCATTGCTCTGATATTTTGGGACTCACTGGCCTATCACTCCTCAACATTGACTGTGTCAGAGTTGCCATAGTTTCCTGTTCCTTCCCTTGCTGTCCATCTTCAAGTGAACATTTATACTGGTTTCCTGTGGAAGGCTCCAAAATATCTTCATATGGGAACTGACTGGTTGCTTCCCATTCTACTAGTTTCTCCTTAATTTGGATGTCTATTGCTCTATCCTGCTATGATGCTTTCTGAGTTAGACTTTCTACACTGAATCCTTCACGTTGCAGGTACTCCATAACTTCAGTTTCTACTTTAACTTCTCCGTTACTAATCTTCTTTTTCACTTTTCTTCTTTGCTTTTTTTATTTTTTGTATTGTGAAGTTTTCCATGTCCTGATTCCTTTGATTGTATTTCTCTTCAAATATCTTTGGTGCTGCTCTTTGCATTGATTAGTTTTGCTTTCTCCTTTGCATAAATATTACACCAGATTAAATCTCTTTTTTTCTTTCCCATGTCCATTTTTTTTCTTCAGATGTCTCCTGATCTTCCTATTTCTCATTACACTGGGGAGTCATTCCATCATGCTGTCATGTAACCGGTGTTGGACCTTCTACAACAAAACATTCACTTCGCAGGCACTCTAACTTCATCTTCTATTTTTTTTACTTCTACTTTATTAATTTCTGCCTTCCCTCTTTGTGATATTATTTTCTTTATTGTGAAATTTTCCATATCTCGATGCCTTTGCCTATATTTCCCTCTGAACATCTTTGGGGCTGCCTTTCTTTTACTGATTAATTTGGCTTTCAACTTTGCATAAATATTGCACCGTATCAAATCTCTTTTTTTCCCATGTCCATACTACTTTTTATACTTTTCAAAAATCACTAGGTTTTACTGTTTCTATTTTTGCACCTCCTGCTTCTTTTACCAAACAGAGCAACATTTCTTGGTCTATATAATGTTTTTCACAAATCTGTTGCATTAATGAACACACATTTTTATTTGAGGCTTCTGACAGTTTTTTTTGTGGAAGTATTTTTCTTTCCTCAAATTTCTCTTTTGCATATCTTATTTGGAAATTCTGGGCTTTTTGCATAATAGTAACAACACATCCTTTCTTTCTTATCCTCAATAGTCCACTCTATCATCTTTATGGTTCTTGTTTGGCCTAGCAGTTTTTGTGATTTTTGTGGACTGCTACTTCCTCCTACAACAGAGTGGGCCATCCTCCCCTGGGCCTGGCCTAGCCCCATTGTAGAAATGTTTCTGTATTTGGAGGATTTTACACTGACATTTTTTCCAGTCCTGGCACCAGTGTGCCTACCAGGATTGGGCACTTTTTTATCCTGGGACTTGTGTACCCAGCTATCTTTTTTAAATTTTTGACATACTGATCTTCACATGGATGAGTTTATCAATGATGCCTGAGTGGGGAATAGTGTTAAAGGCCTTGGCCAGGTCCAGACAGGCCATATACATGGATTTGCCTTCATCCAGGGCTTTGGCGACTTTCTCAAAGAAGTCCACCAAGTTCAGGAAGCAGGATCCCCTTTAATGAAGCCAAACTGGGTTGGGTCGAGCATTTGAAGGTCTCCTACATCTTTGTTGATAAGGTCCATGATTATTCTTTCCATAGCCATGCAAATTAGTGTGGACAGGCTTATGGGTCTATAGTTCCAGGGTAAGTGGAGGTGCTTCCTTGTATACAATAGGATAATGGTTGCTGTTTTCCATTCAGCAGGTAAAAAAAAACTGTGCTTAGACTGTGGTTAAAAAGAGTACTCAGCGGTGCAGCTAGTTCCTGTTTTAATCCATTTAGAATGCAGCCTGGGATATCAGATCCCATAGAGGCTGTGTTTTTGGCTTTGGTGATAGCATTTACAACCTGCTCCTTGGAGATATTAAGTGTAGGGTAGGTGGTTGGGATGCTTTGCGGGATATGTGTTTGGGACAGGGCAGAGAAGTTTTCACTTAACCTGTCAGCTAGCAAGTTTTCTATTTCTATTGGCTCAGTATATGTGGTGCCATTAACAACCAGTTCTGCACAGATCTGGGTATTTCCTTTAAGGTTTCTGACATAGCTAAAGAAGTCCTTATGATTATCCTTAGGGAAGGAGGCTAATTTGGATTTATAGTTGGCTTTAGAATGTCTTACAAGGTGTCTTACTTGCTTGTTTAAGCTGACGAGGGAATGCTTCCTATTCTGAGGCCACTCCTTTCTGCTCTTGTACAGCAATTTCTTTATACTACTGTATAACATGTTAATGGCAGATATCTACCAAATGGGCTTGTTCTTTCTCGAGGATCTTGTTTTGGTCTCATCAGGTACAGCTCAGTCAATACATTTGCGTAGATGCTTATACAAGGCATTGGTGTAAGTCCTATTATAGGTGTTCATGTCATCAGTGAGGGCAGGGGCTATGGAGCTATTAATGCTGTCATGTATTAGGTTGTAATTGGCTTTGGAGACTTTTTTAGACTGGTTGCTGCTAGTGGGGGGGGGTCAGATGTTGTTACTTCTAATGAGACTGATTTGTGATCAGACTTCACTAGGGATGGCTGCACACATGGGGTGGTGCAACGATCATCCATGTCATGTTAGTGTGCACCAGATCCAGAATGTTTGGCCTTGGGAACTGGAGTTGAAGTCCAAGAACCTTTGGGCAAGTGAGTTAGTACAAATATTTATCAATCTATGGATTGGTTGTTAAAATTGTATAAAACTAGGGTGCTTGGTTGTATCTTAAGTGATTCAAGTAGATCCAAGTATGCAGTGTGGGTATCCTGGTTCATGGAGGGTGGGGGGTCCTATAACGAGCAATAACCTGGAGAGGATTTTTACCTACAGTCAGTTGGACTTGGATTAGTTCAAGGGAATCATTTTGCTTGACCAATCTAGGTGTATTTTATCTTTCAGGAATATTGATCCTCCACCTCCTTTAGTTCTCACACTTGCAGTTTGTTATGTGAATGTGTGGAAGCCATTATAACAGAGTATGGCTGGGATGCTCTCCATGTCCTTAAACCAAGTCCCTGTGACTCCACAAATGTCAGCATCTTCTAAGGGGAGGGCTGCTTCTAGTGAGTGCAGTTTTAGGTTTAGACTCCTAGTGTTTAGCAGCATTACCTTTGAGGTTGCTTTTGAAGATGTTTTTATGTTGGCAATTTTGTTGTTTTGACATTGCCTAAGAAAGGTGCTATGGGGAAGGCAAGAGCCTTAGACAGTAACCAAAATCCCAGAAGTGACAGATGAATGCCATTTCTGGCAAAGCAGCTTGATCTATTTACCATGTCATCCCAGTTATGTTTTTATTAATTTGATCACAACCAAACTTCTGAGGTATACAGTCTTGGTGGCTGTAAATGATGGCTATGGCTGTGTGAGTTTTTGTATTATGTATATATGTGTGGTGGCATAGATTCTCACAAAGGCCACTAAGTTTGTAGAATATCTCAGATTTTGCCTCCTTTTTAGGTATGCTTCTTGTAACATTTTTACATTGATAAATCAATGAGAATTGCCATCCCTAATGAAGGACATTTGAGTTTGAGTTAATAACTTCTGGTAAAAGCATGCTAATGC
Source organism: Protopterus annectens (assembly GCF_019279795.1). Classification (NCBI taxonomy): domain Eukaryota; kingdom Metazoa; phylum Chordata; order Ceratodontiformes; family Protopteridae; genus Protopterus; species Protopterus annectens. The sequence goes on from NC_056743.1 coordinate 454,928,096, forward strand.
AATGCATGTTATTATGGCAACATTCTGAGTATAGAAGGACAATACTGATCTCTGATTTTGGTCCTCCCCATCCATCCATAACCCCCTTTTTCCCAATTTTGCATATGAGGTTAGGATGTCACATCAGCAATGACCATTATCTAGAGCCAATGCTCACATCACCTGGTGAGTAACCCTGCTAGGTCTCCAATTATTTTATTATTTATTTATTTTACATTTGTTGACCAGGATTGTCTGGCTGAGCTGTTGCCCTTTTCAGCGGAGACCCAGGGAGAAAAGCTGTAAAGATATACAATGCAATAAAAATAGCAATAGAGAATTTTTGTAGTTTAAAATACATAAGCTACATACATGTATATTGTTGACAAATAAAAACTACTATAAACAAAAAAGAGAATGTTAAAACAGTAGAATGAGTTGTATGTTTTGGTTTAAAAAGAGAGTTGAGTAAATGTAAGGTTTTGTATGCAGAGTAACAGAAACTTAAAATGTTGCATAAGAATTTTAGGGAGGAGAGTACAAAAGAAGCTTTGGAGGTTGCATAAGAAGCATATGATGCATAGAAAGCATTAGCTTTCTTCTTGTTTCCTTTTCATATTTCTACTTGACTCTTGAGCTAAGAGGTTGAGATATATGGAAGGGGTTGCAGTGGGTTGCACTCTGTATTCTGGTATCAGTGAACTTAGAAGATACAATAATGCGTGTCAGTTGTTTATGCATATAGTCATTCATTTCATCTTAAACAATGCTCTAAGGTGTATAGTCATAACCATAGATGTAGTAATAACTGATAGTACATTAGCATAATATATACATGTGCTTGTGTAAGTAATATATGAATGCTTGGGGGGGATACAGATGGTCTTAAATGTCCATGACGTTGCATAATGTCTCTGGTTTTGCCTCATATTTTGGTGTGTTACTCAAACATTTTTTGGCAAATCAATGATGAGTGCAGTCACTAAATGACAGACTTTTGCATTTCAGACTTAAAAGCCTTCAGAGAAGGGCAAACTCTTTTTCTGGATCTTGGACCACAATTTTTAACTTTCTTATTGAATTGTTAAGAGATTGATAGGTAAGGGGGTAAGTAAGAGTGGGCTGCATGCATTATTCTTACAGCAATGAGGTGAGAAGATGTATTCCTTTTTGGCATATATATGCACATATTCATTCTTTCATTCAATCATTTGCTTATTTGATTGCAATCAAACACCTGAAGTGTACAATCACAGTCATACAAGTGGTTGTAATAGGTGGTCAAATGTGTGTCTGTCTTACATATATGATGGGTGGTTGGTTCTAACAGCAGAAAACTAGATTGTGTGACCATTGTATATTCATTTATTTATTTGATCCCAGTCTGGTGGCTGAAGTATACGCAGCCATAGAATTTGCAGTAATCAGTGGGGACAGCTGTTTGTCTGTCCGAGGAGTTAAATAAATAATTGTGCCCAGTTGTTATTTTTGTTTATTACAATTTGATACCTGAGGGTTACACAGCCAGTATAGTTGACTTTAATTGCTGGGTACTGGGGCTGATGGTGAATGCGAATAACTGACCCTGTTTTAATTTGCTTTAAGTTATTATTCTGAGTCTGAAGAACTAGTGTGCATTTGTGTGAACCCAAATGCAATACTTTATTATAGCTATTTTTGTATATATACTCTGATATAGTAGCTATTTTTTTAAAAAAACAGACATCTGAGGCAGGCATAATCTATAAAGTAGATGTGTTAGATGACTATGAGCATTCTCTGAGGAAAATGGCTGTGTATGTCTGTGAGGGGTTGCAGTGCATCTAAAGGTAACAAGTTGTCTGAATTTTTTTCACTCTTAACAAACACTGATGTTTGTGATGAGAAAATGTACATGTATGATGACAACTAATCATTGGCACAGTGCCACAGCATGTAGCATTGCCAATTCACAGAGCTTGGTTCTCTGGCAGAGTTTAGATGTGATTTCTGAATGAACATCATGTCTCTGTGAAGGTTTTATCCAGGTGCTCTTGTTTCATCCCCAGACCTGCAGATGTGTAATGTATGCTTGTGCACACTTATGCCCTTATTTTCATCACAATCTAACACCAGAAGAACACCCAGAAGGTATCTTTTCTGGAGGGGTAGGGAGGTACTGTTCCCAGATAGGATTTATATATCCTTGCAAGAATTTGTCATTCCACTGTATTGGGAACTACTATTTTGCTAGCTTTGAACATTATGCTTTAGGCACAACATAGTATTCAAAAGAAAAAAAATAAGGCTGATTTAATTTCCTCCTCCTTGATCAAAAGATTGTAAAAAAAAAAAAAAAAGGGTTATGCTACAACTGAATAGATATAGAACCCCCTTGACTTCTGTGGGCCCACCAACCCCAAGGTCCTCAGCTGTAATTCATTTAGTTCCTCCACACTTATAGTGGATTGCTTGCTAGTTAAGATGTGTAAAAAGGAAAGGTGCATGTGTGTGTGGGGGACTAGCAGTAAGACAAAATATATATCTTAATGGTGTGGGGCCAGTTGCAAAGACAACAGGGAAGATGCATGAAGTGAGGTCCAAGGGGAGACTGTTCTGCAATGGGGACCCCATAGATTCCTTTACCTAGATTTAAATTTCCCCTAGGACTCTCCTTGTAGTATCTAGTTGGACATAAGAGGCGTATATAGTCAAAGTGAGCATACAGACTGCGTACTGTGGCAGTCTATAGATGAAAGTGAATGACCTTTTTTGATCACAGGTAAGGGTCATTAACCTGCTGTAATAGATTCCCATTCAATTCCAGTTGACTTCACCCATTCAGCTGTTTCCTGCAGGTCTTTCCTTCACTTTCAAGTCACCAGCTGTAAGTACTCTGTAAATTGGCACGACCAAAAAAAAATGACTTTGCTTTATTATTATCTATAGTTCCTGACTGACAGCACCTTAAGTGAGTACCTGATTGGTGATAATATTGCTTAGCACAATAATTATTTAACTGATTGATATATTTAGTCATTTTACTGGCTGAAATTCATTAAAGTACGAGACCTAATAAGAAACTATATGAAAGCTAATGCAAATTTTCCTGTAAGCAAACTTCAGGAAAATAGGTCAGACTAGACATTTTGTCATTAATTTAAAGGGACAATAACTGTACACAGAAAAATAAATTACACAATAAGCAGCTTATTAACAAAATAGCAATTTACTAACAGGCAAAAGCCATGCGTAATTTGGACAATATGACCAGCATAAGCACAGTAGCATAACAGCAAGGAAGGTGTCAATATTCCTGGATTGCCCAAGGTGTAATGCAGGAGTACTGCTTTTTTACTCAAACTTAGGAAGTTCTGGATCGATGTAATTATTAGTGTCCAGTCAGAGAAGGACAGCTGAAATGTTTTTGATTTTAAGGCTTTTTTAAGTACCAGGAATACAGTTAAACTATTCAATGTGGCGATGCTCTCTTTGCCAATTCCATTGGAAAACTATGGAATTCCCTTCCAAATAACCTAAGACTAGCTACCTCTCTCAACCAATTCAAAACTAACCTTAAACTATTCTTTAGCTCTCATTGGTTATGTCCTTGCACTAAACCAGACTAAATCTTTAGATCCCTGCCTCGTTCTTGGCTGGCTCACTAACTAATTATTTTTTCTCCTATATATCCAGATCCTACTTTTTCTACCTCCTACTGAACTTTGCCCTTAATTAACCTATCTTTTCTATTATTTGCTTTTCTTCTAATTAGCCAATTTAATTGTATCAATACTTTGGCCTTCCATGTTTGTGTCCTCCTACAAAATTGTATTTTATTATGAAACTCAATGTCTGTTTTGGTCACTGTGGAGCTTTTCTCCCTGGGCCTCTGCTGAAAAAGGATTTATATCCAGTTGGACTAGCCCGGTAAACAAATGTAAAATAAATAAATAAAAAATAAATGTTCACGCAGAAAGGCATTGTAATTGATCTAAATGTCCTATGTTTTAAAGACACCTTTACACTTTTGAGTAGCAGACTGTTTAGCAGAACAGATACATAATTGTAACTTCTTAGTACTATGAGACTTAATTCTTATGCTCTGTTGACAGGCAACTTAGACAGTTTTTCTTTGTTTCTTTCATATTTAAATATGCTGACAGTTTTTCATTCAGTCCTATGCAAAAGTAACCTTTTTAACACTGAAATTCTGTTAAGAAGACAACATACAAGGACCTTTAAACCCTCTATGTAGTGCATGTTTTCATAAGATTAAATGGTACTTGATACATTCTAGCCAATGTCTGCAGTATGTGAGGCTTTCTGCCCTGCTGTAGCCATTTAGCTATTCCACCCAGCAGCATAAAGTATGTTAAATCATCAGCGGGGAGTCAGTATGGTTTGGAGTGGTAAAGATTACCAGAAGTGCAATATCTTCTTACATATAATTATCTTGAAAATAGTTTTAACATTTATTCCCTGCTGACTACAAATTTTTTTCTAAATGTCATAAATAACTCTTAAAGGGAGCTTTGCAAGAGGCTTGTGACACAGAACTTTCAGTAATTACACATTAAAAACAGAAACATAGCAGCTTGAATCTGTACATAAAATTCAGGATTAAAAATATAAATGTTTCAGGGTTTCACAAGTACATGTTGTATATAGTCTGACATTTTCTGGAAAGCTTGTGGTCTTATTTCAACATCCTTAATTAAAACTTAACTTCACTATTTTATAGTTTTATGTTAATTCAGTAACATTTGATGTATGCTAAGAATTCTGTAGTTTAAATTTATGAATCTTGGTTTTCTATGAAATCACATACTGCACAAGCTATTAAGAATTAACTGCATCACTTAATTTTTTCTCTGTGTAGCCTCAAAAGCAGTTACTTTTCTTCTGCTAATAGGTACTTTACCAGTCTCCTGAATCAGTATCCCTAAATATGATCAAATAAATGTTATCAGCGACTCCAAAGAATCAAGTCATCATGATGTATATATGCTATGCACCGATTGTTTCCACACACCCACTGCCATGGTTTACTGTAGCTGTACTTCTGCCAGGATGACACACATTTATTTTTATGAGCCCAGGCCTCATTTTAACTGGATCTATTTTTTCTCTATGAAGCCATATTCTTATCAGATGAAAGTTTTGAATAAATGAATTTGCAAACTGTACACTATACAGATGCCTAGACAGATTGTAACAGGCAATTTTTTTTTACTTTTTTCTTTTTTCTTTTAATCTTGACAGCCAAATATTACAGGCAGATTAATGACTATGTGAAGCTGGTTGGAATTATTTGCTCTTGTTACATTGATGCTGCACATTTTTTGTGAAAAACAGCCATTTATTTTTATTTTATTGCAATCAGACATCTGATATGTCAAAGTGGCTTATAACTGCAGGGTAAGAGGGCTGCTTTTAGACAAGTGTTTGAACTTTTTTTTTTTAGTTAAATGGATACATTCTGGCTTTGCATGTACATTTTTGTGAAATGAGATGGAATATTTTACTGTAGCTTCTGTTAGTGTGAAACAAATTTGAAACACACTGTGTGGTTTTAAATCACAGGCAGATATCTGAGGTGGGCATAGTCAACAAAATGTTTGCAATTTCTGGGTACATTTGTTGTTGTATTGTTGTTCTTTGTTGGTGGTTGTTGGTGGGAGTGGTGGTGGTGGTTGTTGTTGGGTCTATATATATTTGAAATTCCAAAATATCGAACACCATAAGTTCGAACTTGGAATTTCAAATTATGATAACAAACATTCAGAATAACCAATTTTTTCCCAGGAAAAAATTTGCCATTCCGAGAAACATACTACACAAGCACACCAAAATAAATAAACCACACACATACAGTTAACAAAACCCAACCCTACACTAAACCATGCATACATTCCTAACTATCCACTTACCTTAACCCGCACCGTAACCCTAAGGTCCGTAACTATCGCACACATAACCTACAAAACTATACACAAACAAACCAATACACACACATACAGTTAACAAAACCCAACCCTACACTACACACCATGCATGCATTCCTAACTATCCACTTAACTTAACCCACACCCTAACCCTAAGGTCTGTAACTATCCCATCACTATGGATGAATGTGCATTTATTAAATTATTCCTTACTCAACCAATATAAAGTGCCTCACTGTTCCTATTATAAAAGTTGTTCACATTACTCATTGTAAATATTTCAAACTATTATGTAGTCATGCAATTTCATTTGTTAAAACCTTCTTATGATGAGTCATACAAGTGGTTGTAATAGGTGGTCATGTGTGTGTGTGTCTCTACATATATGAAGAGGTTTGGTTCCAGTTTACATATCCCTTAACACTCTGACATGTGTTTAGTACTAGGAAAACCATAGCTTTGACAGTATGGACATGTTCTTCGTTCCACATTGCTGCAGTCCTTACTATTGGGTAGTCCGCTGTCCCAGTCGGCCCGAATACCAGAGTATATGGCTGACGTCGGTCAGGGCGCATTAGACTGACGTCAGTACGTCAGGGTACTAATGCGCATGACCGACGTCATATCCTCAGTCTTTTTTGCCGCATGGTCCGATGCAGAAGCAGTTTTGCTAGTGCAGGTTGGCGTTCTGAAATATTTCCAAAACCGGAGTTTCAGACCGAATCAGAGTTGGCTAAGTACCCGTTGAACATTTTGGTTTTCTTGCCTCAGTATTTAACCGGATGTCAGAAAAAGTGAATAACTGTATTTCTTGTGGGAAACAGATACCTCATAGGGATTACCATACCTTGTGTATACCTTGTTTAGGGCCTGAGCACGACGTTGTTGGATGCCGCTCTTGTGCTAGGTTTAACAAACGCACTATTAAGAGGAGGTTAGACTGTGCCAGGTTAGTGTTTGGGAAGCGTTGTAATTATAAAATGCCGTCGGATGCTCCGACGCCCGCTTCGTCCAAGAAGCGCAAGGACAAAACAGCGAAGCCTAGGGTTGATGAACCGGCAGTCCCGGACGTCGGTTCTTTAGTAGGCTCAGTGGAGCCAGAGGTTTTGCCAGGAGTTTCTTTAGAGTCTCAGGCAGAGACTTTACTGTTACAGGATGTGCCTTCTCAGGAGGTAGGCCAGGCTGAGGGGGCTTCTCAGGTAACTGTTCTTCCCTCTCTTCCCAAGGTAGTTAGAGACTCTCCTTCTGTTGCCAAAACTCCTTTGAGAGGTAGGCCAAGTTTAGCTTCAGTGGGGGCTTCTCCTAGCACTTCAGGTTCTGTGCCTAAGAAACATATGCTTAAAATGGCGGAAGATTTGATTACTCTGATTAGAGGTTCTATGCCCCCTCCTGATAAGAGGCCTAGGGTGGAACCTGAGTTTGAGTGTTTGGAACAGTAGTCAGAGGCTTCAGAGTCTTCTGCGGAAGATTTGCAGGAGTTTCCACCTTATTCTGATTCTGATGTGGATGATTCCACTCCTACAGCTTCTCCTCCTGAGGATTTCTCATTTTCAGAGACTCTGCATTCCATGAGAGAACACTTTAAATGGGAAGGCCAAGATTACTCTGATTCCAGGAAAAGGCTTAGGGAATTCTTATTTTACCCCAACATAGGCCCTTAGCTATACCTCCTGTGTTGAATGTGGTGGAAGATGTTTTGCAGAGGCTTCCCTGAACCCTGACTCTTTGCCTCCTGCTCCTGTTAAACCTGATAGGTACTATAGGGTGCCCGAAGCTCATAAGTATTTGTTTAAGAGTCCTAGGGCGGATCCAGAAACTGTTTCTCAGGGGCCTAAAGGTGTTAAGGCCTCTGTGGTTAAAAATCCTGTTCCCACTGATAAAGAGGCAAGGGCTTTGGATAGGTGGGGAAAGAAAGTGTATACTTCTTCCACTCTAGCCATGAGAGCGTTGAATTGTCAGTTTCACATGCTAAAATATCAAAATTATCTCCTTTCACAATTGAAATCTAAGGTGGATGCTTTGGCGGAAGGTATTGAGTGTAAAGAGTTGCTGGATTTAGTTCATGTGTCTGAACAAGTAGGTAAGCATTCTTTGCAATGTGGTTTTGATGCTGTACAGGCCTCCTCGAGGGTGGCTGCCACTAGTTCTGTTCTTCGCAGGCATGCCTGGTTGAGGGATCAGAATTTAGCTGAGCATGTTAAGACAAGGATTTTGGATGCTCCTTTACAGTCTGATGTGTTGTTTGGTTCGCCTGTGGAAGCAGTTTTAAAGAAAATGGAGGACAAAGCTAAGTCTATGCAAACTGTTAAAGATTTTTGCAGGTGCAGCCACCAAGTTTAGTAGAAATTGGCCTGCTAAGGGGTGGACATATCCTGCTTATGATTCCCAGTCTAGGGGTAGGTCTAGACGTGGTAGGGGCAGAGCTCAAGGTTCTTTTAGGCCTAGAACAGGGAGTTCACTTGCTCAGACTTCTGGTGAGGGCAGGGGTCAGTCCTTTCGTAAACAGACCCAATGACCTGCCTTTTCAGCTGCCAGAAGATTCTCGTCTGGCAGCTCCTTTGGGAGGAAGACTGTCTCTTTTCAAAGAAAATTGGGATTTAATTACTCAAGACAGATGGGTGTTGGATATCATTCACCACGGTTACAGGTTTTATTTCCATACATTGCCCCCTTTCAAAGGCATGCCAGACGTTCCTCCTCCACAAAGAAAAGAGGCTCACAAGCAAATTTCTCAGTTATTCCAGATGGGGGCCATTCAGCCAGTCCCTGTATCAGAAAGGGGCCTAGGATTTTATTCTCGCCTGTTCCTAGTACCAAAGAAGGGGAACACGTGGAGACCAATTTTGGATTTATCTCTCCTCAACACTTTTCTGGACATTCCCAAGTTCAAGATGTTGACGTTACAACAGCTTTTACCTCTGCTAGGCAAAGATCATTGGATGGTAACTTTAGATCTCAAGGAAGCTTACCTTCATGTGCCTATAAGGCTAAGTTGCAGGAAGTATCTGCGGTTTCGAGCTGGAAATTCTCATTATCAGTTCTCTGCATTGCCCTTTGGCTTATCTACTGCGCCCAGAGTATTCACAAAGATTCTGGCTCCAGTGATAGCTTACTTCAGGCTACAAGGAATTCAAATCTATCCTTACTTGGACGACTGCCTGATTCTGGCTCAAGAAAAGGAAGACCTTCTACAGCATCTGGAATATGTTATAGCAGTGCTAAGATGCCTAGGGTATTCTGTGAACGAAATAAAGTCCAGTCTAGTACCCTCTCAAGACATGTGCTTTCTGGGTGTGAGACTGAATACAGCAGCCCAGATGGCCTTTTTAACCCCGGACAAACAAAAGAGTCTATCACATTACTTCCATCAACTATCTCATCAGTCCGTGCTGACTGCAGGGACAGTCCTTCAAGCATTAGGGTTCATGGCATCTTGTATTCTGGTGCTTCCCAATGCCAAACTGCATATGAGGAAGCTACAATGGTATCTCAAAAATGTATGGACACAGCACTGCCAGGATTTGGACACTGTCATTCAAATAATACCTTGCCTTCAAAAAGAATTTTTGTGGTGGGCTCAGGAATGTCACCTAAACAAGGGACTCTCTGTGACCCGGCCAGAGGCGAGTCAGATTTTAACGACAGATGCCTCGGACATTGCTTGGGAGCTCATCTAAATGGAAAGTGGATACAAGACAAGTGGCCTGCCAGACTACAGCATCTACATATCAACATGAAGGAGATGTTAGCAGTCCAGTTTGCATTAATGGCTTTCAAGGAGTTACTTCTTCCAGGACAGGTGTTGATTCTAACAGACAACACAACTGTCATGTGGTACATCAACAAACAAGGGGCAACACATTCTTACCCATTGTGCAGGCAAGCAATGATTTTATGGGAGACTGCTCAGCTTGCAACTAACTCTTCAGGCAAGGTTTCTGCCGGGAGCACAGAACTCCTTAGCAGATGTGTTAAGCAGACAAATAATGGATCCCCACGAGTGGAAACTGGATCTTCATGTATTTCAAAGGTTGACAGTGTCCTGGGGAACTCCAGACATAGATCTGTTCGCTTCTCCACTAAACCACCAGCTGCCAAAGTTTTGCACAAAGAGGTTACATCACACAGCTTGGAAAGTGGATGCTCTTTCTTTCAGTTGGGAAAATCTTCATGTGTATGCGTTTCCACCTCTGCCTCTTCTTCCAAAGGTGCTTCTAAAGGTCAGACAAGACAAGCCAAGGATGATTTTAATAGCTCCAGATTGGCCTCGGCAGCACTGGTACCCATTACTGAGGAGTCTAGTAAAGAAGCCTCCATGGCCTTTACCCTTGATTCCACACCTGTTGTCTCAGAGAAGGCCACCTGCTCAATGTCAAGCTTCGCTCTCTTCATCTAACAGCATGGCATATTCTGTTTTGAGAGACAGCCGGTCTCAACTTCCTCAACAAGTTTTAAATGTGATTATGGAAGCTAGAAGACCTAGTACAAGGAAAGTGTACGCAGAAAAATGGAAGAGATTTTTATTGTGGAGTGCAGCAGAATTTGGATATTTCTGAGCCTAATTTGAGTGTGGCTCTTCAATATCTTACTGAGTTATTGGACAAAGGTTTGTCCTTCTCTTCCATTAAGATTCATGCTGCAGCAATTTCAGCTCACTATGATTGTGACCCACCATTGTTTTCGCATCCTTTGTTCAAGCAGTTTCTCAGAGGGGCAAAGAATATAAGACCCCCATGAGAGCTCCTACTCCTGCTTGGGATCTCAATTTTGTGTTGGAAAAACTTACTCTACAACCTTTTGAGCCAAGGGTACTGCTGATTTGAAATATTTGTCATGGAAGACTGCTTTTTTGTTGGCTATTACTTCTGCAAGAAGGGTTTCTGAGTTGCAGGCCCTTATGGCAGTGGAGCCCTTTCTGATTTTCCATAAGGATAGGGTATCATTACGTACTAATCCTTCCTTTATGCCTAAGGTGGTTTCTAGTGTGGCTTTAAACCAAACTATTCATTTGCCTACTTTCTATGCAGATCCCCAAAATAAAGGGGAAAAGATTTTGCACACTTTAGATGTACATAGGCAGTTGCGTTATTATTTAAGCAGGACTAAGGATTTCAGGCAGTCTCAGCAGTTGTTTGTTTCTTTTGCTTTGAGTTCTCAGGGCAAGCCTGTGTCTAAGCAAACTATTTCTAAGTGGATTGGGTTTTGCATTTCATTTTGTTATTCCCATCATGGCAAGGAGATTCCAGCTGGGATTAGGCCTCATTCCACTAGGGCTACTGCCACTTCAACAGCATTTCTAAGGGGTGGCAACTAAGGATATTTTGGAGGCAGCTACTTGGAGTTCAGTGCATACTTTCTCTAAGCATTATCACCTTCCTCTCTACTCTAAGTCTAGGGCTGGTTTTGCCACAGCTATTTTGCAAGGCATGTTGTCAGCTCCTGCTTCTTTATGATTTGCCAGCCTCCCTTACCTCTGCTTTGGGATTCTACCCAATAGTAAGGACTGCAGCAATGTGGAACGAAGAACATAGTACAGTTTTGTACCTACCATAAATGTAGATGTTCGAGGATCCACATTGCTGCAGTCCAACCCTCCCTCCTTCTCCTCTGTGTTTAGGGGTGGTTGTGTAGGTGAGGTTATATGTTGATATTTTTGTATATATTTTTGTATATATTGTACATATTTTTGGTGCAGGTATTTTGGGCCTTGTCTTTTTAGGGTCTTCTGACATCTGGGGCAAGAAAAGACTGAGGATATGACGTCGGTCATGCGCATTAGTACCCTGACGTACTGACGTCAGTCTAATGCGCCCTGACCGACGTCAGCCATATACTCTGGTATTCGGGCCGACTGGGACAGCGGACTACCCAATAGTAAGGACTGCAGCAATGTGGATCCTTGAACATCTACATTTATGGTAGGTACAAAACTGTACTTTTTGTTACTAATGAGACTTTTTGCTCTTTAAACTCTTCTCCAAATTTGCTATAACTTTACTTCTGAAAGGCAAGTGTCTTTTAATTTCATGGCTGCAATCACCATCTGACTCCAGAAAAATAAAATGTCACTGCTTGCACTTTCTCCCCATCAAATCACAAACCTGTAGACAATCCCATCATTCTACAAGCACGTCTTCAACAATGCACAAACTGCCACTGAGTTTGTTGCACAACATTGCAGTCTTGGGCACTGTTCTCTCAATAAGACAAAAAATGATGTTACTGTAGACCAAATCTTTAAATGTTTAACATAATCGAATATTTATCGGTTGAGATCTTTTCTTCTGTTTTGGCACTGAGGTATATGTTAAAATCTCTGCCAAGATGTTCTGCAAGGGACATTTAGTACAGATAATGTGCGGAGGACAGCAGTAATATCTTTCAAGTATCTATTAAGCCTGACAAAACCATATGCTGCTATCTTCCTGTTTGTGTTTGCTTTCAGTAAAATTGTGTGGCATTGTTTTTCAGAAATACTGAAATTATTTCAGCTCCTGAGACAGAGAAACCCATTTGGTATATTACATTTATAATTGGCCTCATGTGACATGTGGATGGAGAACACCCTATCCTAGTCACTTCATCTTCCAGAGGAACAACTTGATGTTTCCCAGTATTCCCTAACCCTTCCTGCTTTTCCCGTGGCTATTCATAAAAAAATCTCACCAGCCAGGAAAAGAGCCCAAATATTTAAACAAGTAGTATGCATGAAACTGTTGGTCTTGTTTAAAAGCTGAAAAGGATTCCAAGTACTGCAGTGGATAGTAAAAGTTTCAAGCACTGGAAGGGCTAACATTAACATTTCTAAGATTTAGGGTTTTTTTTCCCCATTACATTTATTGGCTGTTAATCATAACCCAAATTTCCATTTGCAAGTGCAACTTCATTCACAAGATACTTGGGTATTGTCCTTCCCTTTTCTTAAATCTTAAACAAATAACTTAATGGATTCTGCCTTCATCCTATCTGTTAACTTACTCTAGAACTATATAATTGGAAACAATTTCTATCTCATTGGTGAGGAAATTACTTCCTAAATAGTCTACTACATGTACCATACACCATTCCTAAGTAATGACCCCCTCGGTGACCAAATTTGTTGACTTGATCATGGACTTTACCTCATCAAGGAAAAGCATTGCATCAAATGAGACTGATTCTGAGCTTTCTTAAATCTTCAGCCTCACTGGTTACACCGTGATCATATTCTTCAGCCTTGGCGGATATACCTGGAACTGAATCTTCAGCAACAGCAGTAAGCATTCAGAGCTGGATTTTCAGCTCTGGTGAGTCCACCTTGAACAAAACCTTCAGGCTTGCAGAAGGTCATTCACATCTTAACACTGTCTCTCACGAACAGATGATTGCTGTCAGAATGTCACCAGGTTCATAATTTAAATTTGACACACCAAGGACTGTTTTTACTGCAGAAAATGAATCTTTTTTTTCTTTGCTTCTTTTTGGGTAATGGTCCCAACATGCAACGTTTGTAACATTTCAGTTTAAGAAAATGAAACTCTAGACTAGGAAATGCAGATAACAATGGCATACAGTGTTTCAGGCATATCTCCACATCCCTAGTCTTAAATCATTACTGTACAAATACAATTTTAACATACTTAAACAGGACTATATGAAATTTTTCCAGCTTAAATCCACCATAGTTATCAAGTTTTTGCTCCAGTACATTTTGCATCCCCTAGGCATCTGTAAACTTTCTTTACAGGCCAACAATCAGTTACTTTCTACATACCTGCAGAATGTAGACTCTAAAGTCTATAAAATAGGAAAGAAGCAAGCTCTGGTCCATCCTCAGCAAAAGTCACCCCCCCTGTTGTATCCTTTTCCAAGAAGAAATAATTGCATTATATTACATTACTTTTGTCTGATGGTCAAAAGGAAGCAAAAGGCCTATCAAGTCTGCCTTTGAAGACAATTTAACATTTTATCTCTCCTCCATCCTTAGCTCCACTTTTTATCACTCTCTTGTATGCCTGTGAGGTTCATTCACCACCACCCATTCCAGTAGTCCATTTCACAGGTCTACATCACTCTTTCTGAAGAAGCACATTCTGCGATTCAGGGAGTGTTTAGCCCTACAAATCAGCTCCTTGTACCCACTCTTTCCTCCTCTGTCCCTCCTATTCATGATGATGGTTTACATGTCCATGGCATGATCTTGTTCACAAATACCATACCCCTCTGTCGCTTCTGGTCTGAAGTGAAAGGCAGTCTAGCTCCTTTTGCCTCCGCTCATATCCCTTCCTTCCACAAATCTTTCTGGTAGCTTGCCTTTGGCTTCCTGCCAGCTACCTTTTGCCTTGCTCCCATTCCCTTGTATGGTCTCCAGAGCTGCATGCAGCACTGAAGGTGTGGCTTGACGACCTCCTGCAAAGTATAAGCATTGCCTTTGTTCTATTACCCATCTCCCCAAGGATAATTTCACATATAAGTGTGATTTGGTCATGTGCAAAATCTGAAAAACGAAACAAGGCCTTCTCAAATAAAGCCATCCCATCTACTCTAGGAATAGCAGTAAATAAATCTTTCACATCTACTGTTAGATAAATCAAACCTTCCTTCCATAATTCATTCTTTGCATGACCCAAAAAGTCCCATGAGTCTTTCATTAGATGTTCAGTTTTCTCCACCACATGTTGTACCCAGAAATCCACATATACTGCTAGTGGATGTGTCTTAGACCCATTTGCTGCAACTATGGGTCTAAAAGGGGGGGTTTCAATATTTTTATGGACCTTGGGTATGCCAAAGAATACAGGAATAATATTTTTTTTATTGTACAAAAAATGATGGTCCTCCACATCTATTCTCTGATTTATAAGATATTTTTCTAAAAATGAATCAATATGTGAATTGGCGATGTTTATCTGATTTTATTGAGACCCTACATATGTTTACCATCAAATAACATTTCCTGCATCACATTAGAATAATCCATCCATCCAATACAATACCCCCACCTTTATCTGGGGTCATGTGTGAACTGAGTTATCCTTCCTAAGGCCCATTAACAAGGTATATTCTCTTTTGATAAGGTTCCAAGGTATTTTTGTATCACTTAAATGAAAATCATAAATATCTTCCATGACTACTTTCTCATATGTATCCAATAAAGGATGTAGTGGTTGATTAAATACACTTTTTCTTTTGGGTGTATGTGCTCTACTTTCTGTATTTTCATTTAAGGGGTTAGATGGTTCATTAGTTGAAAAAAAATACTAAGATTTAATTTTCTCATGTATAATTTTATGGCCACAAGATCTTCCACTAAGTTGCCCCTCTTTTCAGGAATAAATTTGACCTATTAAGATAGCAAACTGAAATATTCTTTTGAAATTACCCTGTCTGAGTAATTGTTGTTCTTTTGGCTTTTCCCGGTTAGGGGTCACCACAGTGGAACTCCAGTCCGCCAATGATTGGCAGTCGATTTTTACAGTGCTGAGGTGCCAGCCCGACGCCCAACTTTCAACTAAGGCACTCCCATTCACGCATGTCTTTCGAACGCCACTCGACCGCGGGGAGGACATGTAGACTCCACACTGAAGGTGTTCCAGCCAAGAATCGAATGGGAGAACCTCTTGCTGTGAGGCGATGAAGCTACCACTGCACCACCGCGGTTTGTCCTTTGTAATTCTCATAAACAATTACAGTCAGATTCTCATAAATAATTACAGTCGGTCAATCATGCTACTCAGAGTTTCATTCTTCTTATTTTTCAGAAAACTGTGTCATAATGCAAGACACTCCACATTCCTAAGCACCCTGGAGAATATTAGGGTCCAACCTAACACTCTCATACTGGGCGACTTCAACTACCCCACCATTAACTGGGAAAACTACTCCTATACCAATGCACCTACCCAACGCTTCCTGGAATTCATTAATTGCAATGCCCTGGACCAGCTCGTTCTCACCCCCACTAGAGGTAGCAACAGCCCTGAACTAGTCGTTACTAACATGGGTGACAGTTGCTCTACACTAATGGTCAACTCCTCCCTGGTTAGATCCAACCACAAACTAATCACCTTGGAAATCCACTCCCCCCACCATAGTAAAACCCTCAGACGTATACACAGTGTTGGTGGGTTCATCTACTTCCTGTAATCGTTCTTCTGTCTGTAGCCGTTCTTTCTCTCCATCTTGGGGAAATGACTTCTGCCATATTCCACATTATATATTGCAATTACATTATACAACAGAATTTCTAAAATTTACATATAAATTTGATGGTTCAGGCATTAATTTTCTAGATACATATATTTTCTATGACAATAGTTTTTTTAAATCAAGGATTTTTCTAAAGGAAATGTTCTGCAATTCTTATTTACATTTCCAAAGCAACCTCCCTATAACGCAAAAAGTTTTGTGAAGGGACAAGCTATCAGGGTAGCATGTATGACATCACATTATGAGGATGTAAAAAGTGAACTAAATAAAATTTGTATTATTTTCCAGGAGAGGGGATATCCCAAAGAATTTGTTATGGAAATAATAGATGAAATATATAAAAAAAAATGGGGTACTGTTTACAAACCGCTGTTGGGAATGGGTTTGGCCCCATCTAATACTGAATGTAAGATTGAAACCAACAAGGTTTTATATGAGAAGGCATGTGTGTTACAATATAACCACCTTACCAAAAAGATTAAGAATGCCTTGAGTTCCAATTGGAACATATTTAGGGTAAATAAAGATATCTATGACAAGGGGGGTAAAGAACGAAAATTTGTATATAGTACAGGAGCAAATTTCAAGAAGCTCCTGGAACATAAGATACAGCCCTAGTACAACAGATGCCAGTACAAGGCTTTGTGGAGCTTGCAGTCAATGTGCCTTTATTTTTATGGAAAAATTCATTACCCAAAACAGCAGAATGCATAGCAGAGTTTACTTTAAAAAGGATAAGTGTAAGACTAGCAAAGTGGTCTGTTTAAGTGTTTGTGCCACATGTTTTTACTTTTATGTAGGCAAGACCGAACATCCCTTAAGATGTAGAATATATGAACATGTAAATTATATCAAAAATGGGAAGCAGAATAGTGCACTGTATAAACATTCACAGACTTGTTCTAATTTTGATAAGTTTTTATTTGGGATAGTGGAAATTATTAAATTGGATAGCAGACTGGGGGAGACTGGAAAAATATTTTGAAGGAAAAAGAAACCGAATGGCAGCTTAGGTTAGCTGCAATGTTTCCCCCCAGGCTTAAATGATGTAATTTTTATTGTTCCTATGTTACATGATAAAACATAGCAAACTATAAGGTGTGTGTGTTTTTTAAAAAAAAGTTTGGTTAAATATATTGAACCATTACATTGTTTAATTTATGCTGAAAAAAAGCTGCTTTGTGGTGATCCTATCCAGGCTTTTTTAATTAAGTAATTGATGTGTGAAGGTTTTGAATTACATTTAACATTTCATTAGTGGAATTTCAATTGATGTTAGTATTTAAACTGCTTTTTTATGCCGCCTTTGTTATTCTGATGAAGTTTCTCTTTATTGAGACGAAAGCTCTCAATAACTGTGTTAATAAAAGACTTTTGCGGATTATAGCAGCTGCGGTGGTGATTACTTGGACTACACCTTTTATATTTCTGAAAAATGGTAATGTCATAGGTTTTAAACTAAATATTTAAACAGCCATAAAGTGTCATGGTGTCCATTTGTAGTAACTGCTTTTAACAGATCTTAAACCTGCAGTCCTAATTAAGCCCAAGGTCCATGTGTTCCTAGGAAGATGCAGTCACCTGCATTAATCCTGGACTGAGCAAATGAGATGACAGACATTGTTAAGATGGCCTGAAAAGGGAGCATCTGTGCTTTTCTACATGATCATGTCATGAACCTAATATGCAAGACCTTTAGTACAACAAGCCAAACATGTAAACTTTACATGTGTACATGCAAATCATATTCAATGAGTTCCACTCATCATAAATGCCAACACAGAAAATGCCATTTGACTTAAGATTTTGCAGTCTTAGTACGAGAATGCATTGTTGGGAGGAACTTAACCTGACCCCCCCCACACACACACACACACACACAAACACACACAAAATAACTTTGCTTATTTGATTTTAGACAAATGATATTCAGTCTAATATCTGATTTAGTGTGAGGGCATAGCAAATGCTAAACGTGACTGTAGGCACAGAGATGGGACAAACGTTGCTGATTGACAGGAAAGGGTTTATAATGAGCTCCTGAAAGTTTCAGCATGTCAGTACATGCACACACTGAATAAAAACTTGCATGCTTGTTTTGATGTAAATAGATCTGGATTTAGCTGTAACGGTCCCCTTGTTCTTTTTCCATTAGGACAGGTAATCTCAGATTTAGTGTGTGTATTTTGGGAGGGGTGTTACCCCTTGTATAGAAGTAGGACTACATTTATTTATATGTAATGTATTTGTTGTATGTGTCAGTCTGTCTGTTCTTCTGATTCATGGAGATGAGACTCATGATAGAAATTAGAGTGATATTTATTGACATGAAATTCATGATTAAGTACCTTATCATATGGCAAGTCTAATGGATTCCAGCTGTATCCAAATTTAATTCTAATTTTGTTTCTCACATACAAGCACATCAGAATAAGTCTATTTTCAAGTAGCCCTAAGTTATAGTTTAAGTTGGTTGCTCAGTAAGGGCAAACATGTCACTGGTCCTTCATCTTTGCATCTGCCCACTCATCTCCTACCTCCACATATAAATAGTTCCAACTAGATGGAATTCTGGTTCTGATTCTGTCTCGATACAGGCATATGGCTTCCCTCACACAATGACATTTTCTCTTTACCTCTGTCCCATCCACTTTTCATGTCCTATACATTGTCTCAATTTGTGACTTGGCTTGATAAAGAAGGTTCGTGCCCCACTTTCTTAGGGATGGCTGGTATCTACAGTGCACAATATGTACGTGTATGTGCATGGTGTATGTGCCAATATATTACTGATTTAAAAAGTATTAGTACTGCTCTACATGACTTCTTAATCTTAATGCCTCTTCTAAGTTTGCTTTTATAGTATTGTTTAACCATTGTTACATTCTTGCATGTTATCCATCCCTGTTGAGACTTGATTATGCATGATGTAAAGATATGAGCGTAGGTAGACTTCAAATGCTAATATCACTGCAAAGAACACAATACTCAATAACTTCAGTTGCACTATTTATTTACTAGGAAAAAATGATGGGACATTAGAAACTCTCTTTTTCAGCAGAGGGACAGGTAGAAAAATCTCCACTGCTGCATTACAATAAACGCGTTGACTTGCATAAGACACACATGTCCTATACAGTAGTTCCAGTACAAGATTTAAGTGCTTCACTGCTCTATAATTCAATAAGACGGAAATATGGTGAAATAAATGCCCAAGAAGGGAGTAAAATACGAAATGCAGTTATAAAAACTGACCAGGACAGGAGAAATACAGTACAACTATAGGCAGTAGCTCATATTCAGAAATGAACTGCAACAAGATCAAGCTATCATCCTCAGTGAACCTGTAGTGTACCTTTGAGTGGTTACTACATATGGCATGAGGATGTCCACAGAACTATAGTTAGACAAGCTGAGTTACAATGACTGTTAGTAACAGATTTTTTTGTTTGTTTTAATAGACAAAAACTGAGAACAGTATACTATGATAGTAAAGTCAGTGGTTTATTTGAACAAAAGGATTAGTGCAAGCCAGTCCTGGGAAACTACACTGATGATGATGATGATGATGATGATGATGATGATGATGATGATGGTGATGATGGTGATTAAAATGACGATGATGGTGATGACAATTATGATGGCTGAGAACACACCGAATTACGTATCCACAATTCTGAGTGTTTTGTTAGATTAGTAAAGTTCCCTGCTTACTGGCTTTTAGGCATCTAAGATGCTGGATGAGGAAAAACAAAGAACAACCAGCTCATACAAGTGTTAGCGTCTGGCATTTTCTGTTCCTATTAAGAAGCTTAAAATCTGAGACATGGAAGTGTTGGTCATTGGACAGTAGAAAATAACCGTGATCAGCTCCAAGAAAATATTAAGCTTCTATCAGAACTACAAGGAAGTAGCTTACCTATGCTGAAAGCCTTTATCTGGTTAGTAAAACAATCAAAGCACAGATCCACTATTATATCATCGCCGGGCTAGTGCACAGAAGTATCCTACCAGTAACAGCAAGCTGGCAAGAAATAACTTTGTCTGCTTTAACATAACTAATACTTAACATGTGATATGCTTTTATGTTCAACTCAAGATCCTCTGGGGCTATTCAAGAGTTTCCTAGCAGTTAGACCTGGTTAAAGAATGTAAGGAAAGTAAAAAACTAATCTGCAGCTTTCTTGAAATGACTCGTATTTTGCTTGCCCTAAATTTAAAGGGTAGACTATTCCAAATCCTTCCTGCCCTTTGGTGATAAAAAAACAATCATCCCAGCTTTTTGTGCTAATCCCGTGTATATCAGCCAGTAAACTAGTGAAATTAATTCCTACCATTACACAAAAATACATTAACAATCTCTCCATTGAGTCTGTAACTTGCCTCTCAACTGTCTAGATTTTCTCAGAATGTCCAGATTTTTGCCTCATTTTAGGTCTGCTCCTCATAAAAATTTCTGATTTTTGGTCACATCATTGAGGAGTGAAGTCACTAAGTAATGACAAATATCTGAGTTGCAAATTTCATATCCTTTAGATAATGCATACTAAAGCAAAGCCTGTTATTCTAGCAACTCTGTTTGCAGGAACAAAATTTAAAATGTATACCTATTTTTGGGCTTTTGTTCCCCCTTGTTTCTGGCTTTGTCTAGATTTCTTGTGCTAAGAGGTTGACTGGTGTCGTGAGTAAAGAACTGAATACGAGGACAGAGCTTTTAATCTGTCCTTATCAAGTACTTAAACTACTAATAAACCTTATAAATAACTTTTGAATGCATTCAATTCTCTACTACTAAATGGTATTATAAACACACACACTACCACACTAATCAATAATAGGTCTAATAACAGACTTTCATAATGGAGTTAGGACTTGTGTATAAAAAATAGCATCCAATATTGCTCAAGATGCCACAGCACCTCCTAATAATATTAGATTGCCTATGAAAGTTTAGCCCACAGTTTATAACAACACTCATCCTTAACCCTATTTGCTCTTCATATTTACTGACCATGTAAAGCATATGGATATTCAGGGTACCCTTTGTTTTTTATACCAAAGTACCAAACAAATGGTAAAATACTAAACTGCATGTCTGCTGAACTGGACCAAAGATATAAACAAAACAAAAATATTCTGTAAAAATCTGCCATCAACATTACCAACAATTTTTCCAGTTTTGGTGTAATCCATGAATTTATCACCCAAGACAGGGAATTGTGCCATAAAAATATCAAACAGGAATGGCCCCAGGAGCAACCTTAGTGGAACTCCTCTGGCAAATATCCCTTGGATTAGAGTGGCAGTCCTTTATATTCACAACAGAGGTCCTTCCAGTTAAACAGTTCCTCACCCTCATAGTGATTAATTAAATAATCAATACAATTCAAAATGACATCATGGCTGATGGAATCAATTGCTCTGGCAAAGTCCATAAAAAAACACATCAACAGAAATCCTCATATCCAATGAACACAAAATATTTTGAAAGAAACTTAAGTTAGACTGGCAAGAATGTCCAGATTCAAACCCATGTTTTCTGCCTGGGCTGATATTTTTAGTTCATTATTTGCAATAATGCACAATAGATCCTGATCTGTTCTGATACTGCAAATTGTTTTTATCACATCTATCTTTCTGAGTATTTTGTTGTTCTATTCCCTTTTCTATAGTCTTCTAACAGTGACACAGTTGTCTCTGTTCGATGCTTCCATGATGGTATTCAATTTCTCCCTTTCCTTTCCTCACTACCCTGTGTTTTTGTGGTACGACTTTATCAGTTATTAATTTAGCTGCACTGTAATATATCCTGTTTACTTCTGTTATATCGCATGGATCTCTATGAACAGTCCTAATTACTGTGTTCATTTATTTTATCAAACTTCTAACTTTTTTGGGTTTGGTTGACTTTCTGTAGTTTCTTTCATTGATCTTAATCTATCTATGTTTTTTAAATCAAGCAACTCTTCTCTTAGATCATTTTCTTCTAAACTGAGTGCACATTATTTGTTCCACATTTCCTGTGGGCATTCTATAGAAAGTTCTATACCATCTTCCTGTAGCACATTCTCTTCAATGTCATCTTGTGTCATCCGTTGCTCTGTCATATGGGAACTCACTGGCCCATCACTCCATGACATTGACAGCATTGTTACTGTTTCTTGTTCCTTCCCTTGCTGTGCAACTTCAACTGAATATTTGTAGTGATTTCCTATGGAAGGCTCCAAAGTATCCTCATATGGCAACTCAGATGTTTCCCATCCACTAGTTTTTCCTCAGTTTGGGAATCCATTGTTCTATCCTACTGTGATGCTATCAAAGTTGGATTTTCTGCACTAAATCTTTCATTTTACAGGTAATCCATAACCTAATTTCCTATTTCTTCATTACAAATCTATTTTTCCTATTTTTTTTTTTTGGTAAAATTTTCCATATCCATATGCCTTTGCCGGTATTTCTCTTCAAATATCTTGGGTGCTGCCGTTTTTGTACTGATTAGTTTTGCCTTCTCCTTTGCATAAATATTGCACCATATACAATCTTTTTCTCTTTCCCATGTCCATATTTCCTCTTCAGATGTCTCCTGCTCCTCCTGTTTCTGCTTACTTGGGGGACTTTTCATTGCGTCACGCTGTGATATAAACTGTGTTAGACATTATATACTAAATCCTTCACTTAGCAGGTATTCCATAACTTCATCTTCTATTTTTAACATCTAATTTACTAATCTTCTGTTCTACATTCTCTTTGTGGTCTTATATTTTGTATTGTGAATGTTTTCGATGTCTGGATTTGCCTGTATTTTTCTTTGGGTATCTTTGAGGCTGATTTTTTTGTATTGATTAATTTGGCTTTCTGCTTTGCATAGATATTGCACCATAGTAGATCTCCCTTTCTTTCCCATATAAATATTTCTTTTTATACCTTTCAAAAATCTCTAAATTTAGTTCTTTATATTTTTCTACTTTTTCTAAACGCCTCATGGTTTATTGGTCTATATAATGTTTTTCATAAATTTGCTGTATTAACAAACATACATTTTTATTTGAAGCTTCTGACAACACTTTCTCTTGTGCAAGTATTTTTCTTCTAATTTCTCTCAATCTTTTTGTATATCTTCTGTCTGGGAATTCTGGGCTTCTTGCATAGTAGTAACAACATATAATTTCTTTATTATCCTCAGTAGACCACTCTATTGTCTTTATGGTTCTTTTTTACCTACCAATTGTGATTTTTGTGAACTACTACTACCTCTTAAAATGGGTAGGGCCATCTCCCCTGGGCCTATACTAGCCCCGTTGTATAAATGTTTGTGTCTTGAGGATTTTACACTGGTTTTTTTTTCCATTTCTGGCACCAATGTGTCTGCCAGGATTGGGCACTTTTTTATCTTAGGTCTTGTGCACCCAGCCATCTTTTTTATTTTTTAATCTATATCTGTCCATCTTCTTCTTCTTCTTTTGGCGCCAATTTAGAGTATCCAATCCACCTACAGCATGTCTTTGGGATGTGGGAGGAAACCGGAGCACCCAGAGGAAACCCACTTGACCACAGGGAGGACATGCAGAATCTGCACAGAAGGCACCCCAGCTGAGAATCAAACCGGAGAACCTCTTGCTGTGAGGTGGCAATGCTAATCGCTGCACCACCGTGGCCACACTTAACCTATTTCTGTCCATGATATATGCTAAATGAAACAGTCTATATATATCAGTGTTGTCTTGGTGAGATTTTGTGAAAAACAAGAGTTCACCTCATGAAGGTACTCACCAAGACTTGAGGATGAAATCAGTTCCAGCAATAATACTTACTTTTGCTTGCTAATTTATCATCTCTTCATTCAGGCCCCAACCTGTCTCCATATACTCTAACTGATGTAACACAAGAATATTTTGCTCTAACTTTACTAAATAATGTATTTGAAAAGACAAACTCATTCTAATAGATCAGAACTAATTTTGTCATTCTCCTTTAAGAAGTGGCTTGACACCTGATCTTTTCCAAACTTTTTAATGTGCTTAAACACTGCTTTATTGTTATTTGACTGGGTTTATTGAAACTCAAAACATCTTCTTTTATTCAATTAATCTCTCAATTTTTTTGCCCTATAATTACTAGTCTACTTCTTTTACTAGGCCATTTCTTAACCTTTGTTCAATTGTACTTCATTTGTCTCCTAGCTCCAGGAACTCTAGAAGACCATTATTCTGGAATATGATTTCTTTTGCTCCATCGTTCACAATGAAGAATAAAATTATTTAGAAACCTGTGGAAAAATAAACCATTTAACCTCTAGGTTTTTACCTTCCACCTCTCTTTCCACTGTCATTTTGCAATTTGTTAAGTTGTGAAGAAGTCCATGAAGTATAAAGACGAAAGTCCTAAACATTTTAGTGTATGGACTTGTTGATATTTTTGCATTGCATTTGGATTAAACTTGTACAGTATGTGGTTTTTACAACTGTAGCTGTATCTGTTTAATGATTTTTGTTTGGTGATCCAAGGCTTCCCTGGGGCACTTTCCTTGTGAGTGTCTTTATTAATTGCTAAGTAAATGCTGCTGTAATTTTTTTTTTTTTTTTTTTGCATTACACATGTGCCAAGGATTTTTTTTTTTATTTAAAAATGCATTATATACCATGATGGTCTGAAACACCAAGTTCTTCTACTAAGCTACATGTGTACATGGTTACCTGGTCACTAATCCCAACAAAATCCATATGGCTACTCCTCTTAGTAGCTTCATTAACAATCTGATAAATATTTAAATAAGATAGTGTTTTCTACAATAAGATTGCCACAAGTGAGTTATTTTGCTCTTTCCAATTAATATTAGGCAATTACCATCTCCATCTCTGATACAACTATTACTGAAACAATACTGAATTTTCACCCATAAGTCAGTCGTATGATAAATGTTTAATAGAACTTTTTGTAACAATGCCACATCACAAGATGAGTAACCTAGTATTATTCTGACCACATGAAGATCACAATTTTTATTTAACGTGGGGCATCTGAACTAAACTTAGCTTAATGTTAGATACCACACCCACTCCTATGTGCATACACTAATAATGCAATCGTCTTCAGGACACCGGTTGGTAGTAACTGTTTAGCACAGGAGGTTACTGCATCCCGCACTGCTTGCAATACAGAACACTAAATTTAATTATAACAGTAAGTATACAGTCAAATAGAAATATTTTAGGAGAGCTGTATATAACTTGTTCCTCAATGCACCAAACAAAGGTCTTTTTTATGCAATGCAATGACTATTCTATCTTGCTGACACAACACAGTACAGTTGCATATAGTGGTATTAGTTTTATATTAGCTCTGTTGGTAACTTTTATAATAAGGGTGTTTTTATTGACTGTGGTTGTAGCTGGAGTGATAAGTCACTTGGTTTTTCTAGGATCAGAGATTCAAATATGATGCTCCATCAGAGACCCCTGAAAACTAGTTCACAATGTACAGGATGTATATATAACTTGGATCAGTGAAAGGGCATGCAGTACATATTGAAACAAAAGAGAGGATTGTATGTCTTCAACCCTCTCAACCTATACTTTCATAAAAAAAAGCATTCTGGTGAAAACGCTTACTTTGGACAGTTTAATATCAGCAGGAAAAATCCCACTTATAGGAAATGTAGTGTAAATACAAAGCAAAGCATGTGATATACTACAAATATTTATGCTTAGTATATCAGTGTAAGGGGTAAGCACAGACAAAACTAATTTATTTGGAAAAAGCCAAGTCATTGGTGGAGTAAACAAATTGCAAAACATGACTTGGGGGATCAGACTTGCATGTTAGTGTAATTTAAAAATGGAGTCTGTAAAGCTCTAGGTAAAGGTTTTGGATGAGCATGCCAGAAGCATAGTTAGGCTGGGGCAAGTAACATGGCCACACCAGGTGCAAGGTGTTAGAGGGTGTGATCATCAGATTCATTTTTTTTTCTTTTTCAATTCTCATGACCGGTTTCCTCTATGGAATAGTAGATTGTGAGGACATGAGGACGTGGTGCCAGATCAAAGAAGGGGGTTTTTTTTTTTTTTATATTTACTCCCCATTAGCATGTGAGGTATAGGATTTTAGGAGCTGGTACTTCCCCTTATAGATGCCAGGAGTGAGAAATTGGAGATGAAACCTTTGTGTTGAGGAGTACTTGATCAGGGAGTGGCATCTGGTGCCAATGAGCCTGCAGTAATTCATGCATATATTGTCGCTCATGAAAATGTAATCAATGTTCCCAGATATTGTTATGCTTTGCACATTTATCTCTACCGTATTTGAGATTAGCTGAATATAGGCAGCTAAAAGTCCATCAAAAATTCTTCCTGTGAAAGTCAGTTTGGCAAAAAATGCTGAAATAACGTTACCCAACAGTGGAGTTGATCCTTTTCTCTAATGTTGTGCGATATCACAGTAGGTATGTGATGATATGCGCTAGTGCCGGCATAGCCAGCTAGAGTTCTGTAAAGAATGATATGTCATTTAAATATCAAACTGATTTATACAAGATGCTTGTATTACAGATGTATTAGACCTGTATGGCATTCGAATATCAAACTGATTTGTACAGATGCATATGTTACAAATTTATTAGAACTATATGGCATTTGAAAATCAAAATGTGTTTGTAAAGTTGCTAGTGTTAAAAAAAAAAATAAAATGTATCAACAGTGGGTCTTGCTGAACAGAGAAGGAATATACATATAAGACTGTATGTATATGTGTTAGCAAAGGACACTGTAAGAGAAGGTTCTAAACAGCTAGCTTACTTCTTAGTTTAAGAAAATTACTGTTAATTAGACCACCTGGTGGTACACAAAAGTGCTCATCTCACAGCTCTGAATAGGACTGGAGATGGCATGTCTGGAAGAAGCCTTTGTTCATTAGTTCAATAAAAATAGGGGAATCCCCAGGCACTACCTTAAACATTAGCAAAACTTTAGATATGCATCTTATCACATCTATGCTAATATCCTGTCTCAAAGGGGAATAGTGTGAGAAGAGTTAGGTGACCAGATGAGATCATTCTGCTAGCCATCTTGGAAATTTTAGATATTACACAGAGAAATCTCTCGGTATTGAGTATTCTATCTTGGGCCTGACAACAAGGATCATTCACCAGATAATCTGCCTTGCTCTATTAAGTAAATAGTAATTCTCCTAGATTTAGTCAGGGAAATATAATGGTGTAGTTTAGATATTGCTTTTCTTTATTTGTATGAGTCTGTCCATCAGTGTTATTTTCAAAATTTCCTGTGAATTAAACTCTGTGCTTTACTGTAAATATATATTCAGTATTTTCATGTTTTTTATTAATTATTATTAAATATATTTAAAACTTCTATTGTGGCTGATCCTTTTAGAAAGTATTTAACCATTGAGAGTGCTTATAATTTATTTGGTGACACTGTGTGGGCCACTCCTGAAGGCCTAGCTGTCTTGGTGAACTACTACCATTTGTATTAGCATTAATATTGCATAGTATAATTGGACACCCTTTGTTAAGGGCCTTAGAGTAGCTGATTGTGGAATGTCTGGTGGCAGTGATATCTACCTTATACTCTGGGCAGAAGGGGGGTACAACAGGTAAATCTCTGCCAACCTTTCCCATGTGTGTGTGTGTGTGTGTGTGTGTGTGTGAAAAATCAAATCTCAGTGTGTGTGTGAGTCAGGTACTTGGAACAGGGACATGAAACATTGGTTTCACAGAGATGGTGCTGGAGAACTTGGCTTGGCCATTCAGCTGAGGACTTAACCCTGTATCTGTGCTAGTGGGGAGCCTTACTGGGGCCCTGGAGGAAGACCAATATAAAGAAACCCAGACCTGAGCTGACTCTGTTCCCTTTGTGCTCTTAAGGGTACTTGTAACTGGTGCAGAGAGCTGCATCTGGAAATACTGAGTATATCCATTTGTATTCCAAGTGAGCATCCCTCTTCAGTGTCAGTGGTGAGGATTCAGGCTCCTTGATTACTGGCAAAGTGTGGAGATGTTGCAAGGTATATATGTTTGTGGGGTAGGGGGGGATCACTGGAAGTCAGACATGGAGGGTACCTGGTGGGTACCTGGCTTATAAACCTACAAATTATGTCAAAAATGCTTATTTGATTACTTATGCACAGGCTGTAATACCTTACTCAATGCATGGATACACTTGTGTGCATTGGTGATGAAGCCTACTATGCAAAAGTACTTTGACAGAGCCAAGCTCATATTCCCCAACCATCACATTACATGTTACCCAGTTCATGCTGCAAAAAAAAAAAGTTAACTCAAGAGGTTTGGCTAAAGTTGTTTTGTCATAATTTTATGGCCAAACTGACATTCGTAGACATTATATTTGATTAATCAACATGCTTCCCTGAATGTATGTATGGACAAAGGAAGACAACTTTGTTGGAAATGTGATATTTTGTGTCCATTGTCCATTTGTCCATTATGATGGTTGCATCTGTTAGCATTTGCCAACTGTTCTTGCGTGAAAGTAGTTCTGGCTGTCTAATGATTTGACACTTTTCCACCATTAATTGTGTAAGTAAAGGGATTAAAGAATATATTTTAGACATTTTATTTGGTGATGTCCTATTCTGTCCATAGTCTCTAGTCCACATAATTTCACATTTCCTTATCTACTGGGTGAACTAGAGATGTGCAACTTGCTTTTTATTCATTTTATTTCCAACTTGGGAAAATCCCTATGTTTTCACCATGTTTTCTTGGAATTTCACTGTTTTTCATTGTATTAACTGTTCATGTATTTTGTTCGTTACCCACCACCCCCTCTGTTAAGCAGTGCTTCCTTATGCCTTCTCTGAACATCTATTGTGCAGCCCTTTGTTCTTAGCATCTCTCTTTGATAGATTGTAACCCTTGGTGCAGACCATGTGTCATTCTGAGGCCTTCCCCTGACTGAATGAATCTGATGGACATTCTCAGACTGAAGTTTCTAAAACTGTGCACAATACACAAGCTGGCATCTTGTCAGCTTTCCATATAAAGGAATAATAACACAGTCATGTAGATAATGATGGCAGTTAAAGGCCCTTAAACCATCTGACATACTGATAAATTCAGTGGATAAACACAATTATTGAATGAAGTGCAGGTCCTACTTAACATTTTATATCCCAAATCCTGATGAGGATGGTCTTATGCCTCTCTTGTACAAGTTTGAATTCAAATCATTGCTTTGTGATGAATTTCTTAAAGAAGACTGTTCATATTATCAAAAAATCTTTATATGAAATACTTCCTTTCATTTCCTGCCCAGATTGTGTTCTCACAGTCCCTTCTCAAAATTGTGTTTGAAAGATGGTGCCCACTTGAATCCTGTGGAGCTCCTTAAAGTACTTCAATATTTCTATCAGATCCACTATCTGCCTTCTTTCCTTAGAATTATGTATGTTAGGCTTTTTAGTTTTTCCTTATATGACATCATCTACGTACCTTTCTGATTCCTCCACTGAACTGCCTCTAAAAATCTAAGTCAGTAACTTGAGTTTGTACCTCTTCTGTACATCACAGGATCCCCCACCTATCTTTATGCTTGCTTATACTGCTGGCATCAGTGAGTCTGTTTTTTTTTTTTTTGTTGATGCCAATACATGCCCTTCTCGAATAACTCCATGATGTAGTAGAATTAGGCTCTAACCTATGTGATATAATACCAGTTAGAGGCTTGGATGTAAGAGAGGGTGATGAGGAAGGGTGAATGTGGACAGCCAATGTCTTCACCTAAGATGGGGGGAGGGGAGGGAGGCAGTTCTGCCTGCTGCAATAAGTATCTACTGCAGAATGATCTGGACAGCATGCCATAGTTAGGGAACATGGTGTTCAGCTATGTTCACATATTAGTCTTCGTCAGCAATGTGCAAAAGTGCAATTGTAGATGGGAAGGCATTGTGGGCTTTTGAATAAGCGTGCATGCATGCATTTTCAGACCTTTTTGCTACTGGGTCTATAAATGCTTATTATGTTCCATGGCTGTCATGATACCAGCCTTTCCACTGGCCACTGCAATAGGAATTTAACTATAGGCTTAATACTGGTAGGGTGGGACTGATGGTTGGTACCCATGGATGAGGAAAAGACACTAAGAAAATTACTCCCCCAATTATGTACTTTTCTGGATATCTGCTTCCAAGATGCATTTCTGCCATCTTTACCAACATCCTTCAAACCCTGGTAAATCTCTTCCATCCTCTCTCTACCACCATTTGTATAAAAAGCCTCTTGCATAATTGTCACCCACAAAGAAGCTTTTCCTTCCAGGCCTTTCAAAGTGTTATTTAAAGTTATTAAAATGGGCTGGCCCCAGTACTGATGTTCAATTTTGGTAAATGAATTCCATCAGGCCCATGACCTAGCATTCCTTAGATTTGCTATTCCTTTCAGATTCTGATGCTTTGTGAAGAGATTAAAATTATTTGTTCTATCCTGTCATTGATTGGTTCTGAAAAATTCCTTCTCTTTATTCATGAAATCTCAATAAATATATATATATATATATATATATATATATATATATATATATATATATATATATATATATATATATATATATATATATAAAATGTGTCAGAATATTGAAAGTTCAAAAGACTGAAGTCAAAATATCTAAAACCCAAAATATTGAAGATATTTCTAATGCAGGGGGCGAGCCCCTTGCACCCTTCATGTTGAGGGCTGTGTCCCCCACACCATCTGCTAGTTATATATACCAACTCCAGGATTGCACAACACTCTTACAGCCAAGAAACAAAGGAAACTTAATCGGGATCTCAAACAATATAGGGACAATGACGCGTATAAGCTCAACCCCGACAGGAGAGTTAGGGCAGCCAACAGGCCCACGTGGCAACCTCGTATGGCTACCTGTGAACCAGCGATGACTACAACAGCCCCCACAGCTGCTATTCCAGCAGTTCCAGTAGCCACGACCAGTACCCACCCTCCACAGCCTCTAACTCCAGCTGCCCCTCCTGATCATATTTCAGCTGCAGAGCCAAACACATTTGTGGGTCAGCAGCCTTTTTTAGGGCAACCTCAGACTCAGCAGATGTTCCTGACGATGGGACGCCCGACCAGAGGCTACCAGAGGAGGACAGGGAGAGGGAGAACAATGTGGCATGGGCCGAGGATAGAAGAGATTTGCACAATGGGGGCAGACAAGTGACAAGGAGGAGCACTGCCCGGAGACCATAAACAGATCAGACCAGCTTTTGTCAAGTAAGGTTTTCAATTTAACAGAGTACTAACAGAAAAGCACAACAATCTGCTCAACAAAGGATTCACTTTTTTACCCTCACAGAGGGCCAGCATAACCAATGTCCTGCTAGACCTTAGACTGTACCTTCGTAAAATGAACCTAAAAGAGCTTTACTGGGATGAGGAAGAAACAGGAACCAGTTCAGACCCAAGCACAAATGAGTCAGTTTATGACCCTCCACCAGCTCCCAGAAAAAGAAGCCTGTACATACCAGCTCTCAACAATATGCTCACAACTTTCCAAAAAGCCTGCGAGCATGAACTTAGGCAATTACTTAACAACCTGAACAATCACAAATGGCATAATCTCACTATGCCTGAACGGAAAGCCCTTCAGGAGCTTAGCCAAGATAAAAATCTGTGCATCCTGAAAGCAGATGAGGATACAGGTCTAGTGCTGATGGAGCAGTATGCCTACATCAGCAATATCAAAAACCTGCTGCAGAACCAGGACACCTACTTACCAGTAACTCGCAAGGAAGTGAACGAACACTTCACCGGAATAGACAGGCTGCTTAAAAGACTGGAAAGGGAACAATAACTCACACTGGAAGAATTTGTCTTCCTATCTGTGCACAACCCTAGCCTAGGGAGAGCTTTTGGCATCCCCAAAGTGCACAAAAATCAAGCAGACCCCCTTTCCGACTGATCGTGTCCAACAAGAAGACCAAAACGGAACCCACAGCGGAATACCTGGACCAAACATACAATCCGCTCATGCAAGCCACAGCCTTCTATATCAAGGACTCATGGGACTTACTAAATATACTGTACAGTTGTAATCTTGATTTTTCTAAATGTATTCTTGTTACATTGGATATAGTAGCACTCTACTCAAACATCCCACACAGGGAAGGGCTTAAAGCAGTTGAACTTTTTTTGAACAAATATGCAAAATGTAAACGCGAAAAAACTGAAACTTTAATTGCCTTGACCACTGCAGTAATGAAAAATAATTTCTTTTACTTTGATGGAGAAATTTACTTAGAGCTTAAGGGAGTTGCCATGGAGTCCAAAATGGCCCCAGCTTTCGCCAACCTGGTGCTTAGCACATGGGAACTAGAGTCCCTGATACACCTAGGAGGCTTTAACAAGGTTCACCTCTACCGCAGTTACATTGATGACATTGTTTTTGTGTGGGAAGATACCAAAATGGAACTCTATTCCTTCATTCACACACTTCAAAACAGTATCCCGTACCTAGACTTTACAGTCTCAGGCTTACGGTAACCATGCCTCCTTTCTTGACACCCAAATTTCAATTGACCCAAACTCAGGATCAATCAGCTCTAATGTGTTCTGCAAAAGCACATACCGCAACAACTTTGGACTACAGAAGCCATCACCCCTTCTTTATGAAGAAGAACATGCTTAAGGGACAGTTTATCCATTTGTCCAGATTAATCTCAGATGACAACACTTACCGTACAGAAAGCCAGTTCCTTTACAATCTGTTTCTGAACAGAAACTAACCGCCCGACCTGATCTCACAAGTATCCATGGAAGTTGCCCAGTACCATGAGGAGAGATGCAGACCCATTCTCACTCACGGTTTTACCCCCAAGCAACCGAGCCACATGGTGACGGGCACGGACAGAAGCTGCAGTTTACCAGCCCCAATTAGTAGGGATTTGCTCCCTATAAAAAACATCATTATCAAGAACTGGAACATAATCAGGGCTGATAGTTACCTTTCGAGCCCTTGGCAGCATCCCAACCTTTGCCCACAAGAGGTCCAGGACTCTAAGGCAATTTTTTGATAAAACAGAAGGCACCCATCCTTAGGAATCCCCCCAATGCCGACACAGACACCCACCTGCAGCCAAACAGGCATGCAGGCATGCAACAGATGTGTAGTATGCCCCTTCATCTACACAGGCTCCAGCTTCACTTTCCAACACATCAACCGCGTTTTTAACCTCGTTGGCACCTACAACTGCCGCTCTGCTTTTGTAGTTTATGCTGCCATCTGTGAGACCTGTGGCTCCTTCTACATAGGAAAGACTGCTCACAAGCTCTCAGAGCAAAAGAGAACCTTGGGCCAGTCCGCAAGAAAGACAATCGCAAAGCACTAGGCAGACACAGCTCCCTCTGCCCCAACTTCAGCAAATTTAAGTTTTTTGTACTCCAGCAAGTACAAGTATTCTACGGTGATTGTGAAACCTTACTCGAAGTAAAAGAACTAAAATGGCAACTCCTCCTCTATGCCGAAACGGCATTGGGACTTAATGAAAATATCAATGTGAAATGTGCACTAAAATGGTTAGGCTGATAGTATTCCTAAACACGCCCACGCATACACTCTGCACATCCCCATTGGTTATATTCTCTTCCTTTTGCATTGGTCCACTTAGGCAGTCTCTTAACACTGTTACTCTATCAAAACACTGTATTCCAAACCTTGTTTGAATTGTGTGCATTCTCAATACTAAAGAAGAAATCCCCGATGCGCTAGCCCAAACGAAAGACCACAGCTCGAACAAGGAAAATGAATAATTTATTGACCAAAAATCACAGAGAGCTCCAAGATAACTGACAGGTTTAGCGCTTTCATCTGCAGCAGGCAGACTTCCTCAGAACCATTGGAACACACAAATTATTTTCAATTTAAAAACTTTTTGGCGCCAAGAACTTTTTCCTATTCTCTTAAAGTGCCATAAACATTTAATACAGCATATCCACACATTTAATACTATTATAACCATCGTGACAAACGCTTTTCTAAATACAAGTTCCATGAATGTACGGATTCTATACATGTATAAAAATATATAAAATTCATGTAAATATATTAATCATATAAATAAATAACTATATAAAACCAGATAAAAACATCAACAATTAAGTATATAAATCAAATAAATATGCCAACAATAGATGGGTATATAAAATATATGTATAAAATGTGGAAATATAAGGATGAATAAATATGTAAACACTATCAAGCCCTATTGCTGACTATTCCTAAAACATAATGTGAAATACTAATAAGAATAATACTAATTGATGTGTACAAAGATGAACAATTCAGTCTAATAATAAAAAGGGCTTGATGCTGATATAATCGTTCAACCCTGGACTAGTGGTTTTTTTTTGGTTGGGCAAAAAAAAACACCCCATAAAAAAATTTGCCCAAAAAATTTTTTTTTCCCCCTTTTCCCAA